>NC_057763.1:9187427-9487760 GCF_010389155.1 Erigeron canadensis
TTAGTCCCAACTATTACTAGATGGGTGCTGAAGACACCTCTATGTCGATGGTGAGTGAACTTTGCAACACGATCAATTAATCTGGATGTGACCAGTTTAGATTGATCGTGTACAGGTTAACTGGATTAAGTATTAAGGTGACAGAATATTAATACATGCAATAATATAAATGACGAGTATATAAACTGGTGAGACAATATGTAATTTTCAAGTGTATTTTTATTTATTATTGTTTAAATAAAATACAAGGTTGTTGCGGAACCAAGATAATACAAGAATGTAATATCCTAACAACCCATGAATTACAATTGATCTAAACTTGGAAATTCTCCTAAACAATCGAAACACTTAGAGTTGTGAAATGTTCCTTTTTGCGATTGAGAGAATATTGCACAAGTTCACCAATATTGCAGAATATATGTATTTGCAAAGTTGTTTAAAAAGCTTGTGCAAGGACCTCTATTTATAGTCGAAGATTGAGCATGGGGATCTCAACTTCGACGTACAAATATGGTTGACAGCACACAAAAGTATTGTTAAATAATCCTTTGTGTGTGTTAAATAAAGTAAGACAAAAGGTTACTTTATTCAACCACTCTACATCTTTGTATCTTTATCCAAAGACAATATCATTGTCGGTTAAAAGGATGTAGAGTAAAAAGGTCCTCCTCGTAATCAGTGTAAAGCTTTGTAAGAGCATTTACACTGGAGGATTCTCCAGTTGATTGATCTGGTAGATTGTCAACTGGGCTTCGCTGCCATTGCCAATCTCTATCTTCCATTTGTTGTCTTTGACTTCAACTGGAAGGTCTTCAGATTCTAGTCTTCTGATCTCAACTGGAGGAAGTCATCAGTTGCTAAACCTGTACAATGCAACTGGACTTCTAATATTTCGGACAATTCCTCATGCTCTCCAGATGTCACTGGAGAGCTCCAGTTTAGCTTAAACTGGACCTAACAAATTCCCCCTAATTGTCCTGAAATATTGTCAAGTGATTTCAAACTTGTTTCTATACAAGTTTAAGTTTGAAATACTTGAGTTTGATAAAACCTATTGAGTTTCCAAGACATTTTTATAGATCATCAAATGTCTTGGATTTTGTTTTAAAAAATTGTAGATCCTATCAGATATCTTACTTGTGAGTTACAATCTGGCAACTTGTATATACACACAATTACAAATAAGTTACAAGAAGTATACAAAATTACAAGCAGATAGTTAGAAGGAAAACTTAAACAGATGGCCCTTCGCCAGTTTTCCTTCTCTTTGAGACTGATGAAATGGCTGAGTATCCTCAGGATCAAGCCTAATCTTTCTTCAATGTTTTCCTTGAACTTGATAAGATTTTGCAATACGTACTCCCAGCCTCTTTCAACTTTATTCTTCCTCTGTCCCCTCCAGCAACCTCAACATTTCAACATGTTCGGAATGACCATACTGATGGACATCCGGGTTCTCAGTTGTCCTCTTAGGCCCACCAAAGTATTGTACCTCAACAACAAAATGCTTGGCACCAGGCTTGATTGAAACCTTAACATCAGTAATCCTGCCTCTATTGTGCCTTCGACGCTGTACATCTGACAAATATGTGCGAGCTTCAGATTCATTTGTCAGTTTGATTTTGCTCGTGCTCAGCTTTTGTGTAGCAGCTCGAATATCATCAGTTGTGGGTTCAGATGGTTCTACCCAAGTCCTCAGATTTGCATCTCTGGCAAGGCTTTTGTTTTCTCCTTGGACTTGGGTGGATTCAATACTTTGGTGACCGCCTTCTTTACTGCTCAGTCCTCTTGAGAATCCCTTCAGACCTAATCTCTCTGGCCTTCTCCACCGACACATTCAAACACTTAGCATCCAGTTCAGCCTCATCATCCTGGTAGTGTTTGTCCAGTTCAACTTCAAGCATCTCCTTCAGTGCATTGACTATTCTTGGATCTTCTTTGATCTTCTTGTATTCAACAAGTGTCAAGCCAAGGAGTTGAGCATCAGTGATATCAACAAGAGGGGTTGGAAGATTTTCTTGATTCGAATGGTTCACCTTCATTTGTTTCTTCCTTTCCTTGACCAGGTATCCCACTCTTGCTAACTTCTGACTCTCGCTTTCAGTAACTGGAGGCAACAAATCAACATTGCCAGTTTCCAACATTGGTGCATCGGTGGCCGGTTCCATAGATTCATCAGCAATGGCCTTTCCCTTATCAACACTCCCTACCACCACATCATCAAACACCTCAACCCTGCTCACCAGCCTCAGTACTGGTAGCCACCACTATCTCCTTCCCTTTACTTGAAGTCTTCACAAGAGTGTGAGGGGCATGTACCGACCTTTCCCCTTGGCAGCATCTAGTCCCTGCCTGATGGCTTCAAAATCGGCATGACTAGAGGGCAGGCGATCTAGAGGCTGCCATGATTGCATTGTCTTGCACTCTTTGAAGACTCCACAAAGCATGCGAACTGTCCTCCAAGATGATTTATCTCTTGAGACTGAGTCATTACATTTCCACTTGTCTGCTCTTGACTCTTTAAAATCTGTTTGAGTATTGAGAGATCATCTGAAGAGAGCCCAGTTGCAGGGACTTCCTTAACACTTTCAGTCACAACCTCCCTTCCTTTGCCAACTTCAGTGGTCAGATCCGATATGGCAGTTGAGTGTTCAGAGACCTTGCTGGCCAGTGTATCCAGACTGCACCTCAACCGATCAATCTCAGATGTAATAGGAGTGAGATCGACCTGGGGCGCTGCAATCTTGGTGATCTCAGACATCACCTTTTCAATCAATTGTTTTCACTGGCAGCCAAAGTTTCTTCAATCTTGAGACCCACTGAAGAGGCCAACTGGTTTCCAAGCTCTGTCACATCTAGGCCAGGTTTGTTACATAAATCTTGCACCTGCCTTTCCAGATTCTTAATATCAACCTCTGAAGATCTGACAGTACTGTTCAGCAGGTTGGATATTGAAGATGTGACTCCAGATTGAGTCAGTGCGAACGCCTCCCTTAAAGATGTTGCCAGTTGATTGGAGGATTCCACTAACTCGTTCAGCTTGCCAAACACCAAGTCCTCATTGGCAGAGAACTTGTTGATCCCCAGGTCAACCACTTTAATATTTTGCAAGTGATCCTTGTGGTACCTGGAGAGGGACTTGGTGTTCCTATCGAGTGTCTTTTGAATCTCTTCCACCCTCGCGAGAAGGTTCGAGAGATCGGCTTGGAAAGACACGAATTGGCTGTCCAATGACGGAGGAGAAGGTGTCACTGGACCAGCCGAAAAAGCTACAGGTGCAACTGGACGAGGTATGACAATATTGGTTCTCCAGTTGCAGTAGCATCAGTTGATAGAAGAGGAGGGGTTGTAGAAATGAAGGGAGAGATTCAATGTGTCGTTCATGCTGAGAATGCTCAGGTGTGAACGACGGCGACGGTGGGTTAGGATGTGTCTATTTCTAGGCACACCCATAGAAGAAGTGGTTGGCGAGAGGTGAATATTGAGGTATATCTAAGCTTTGTACATTAGTTGGGGAAACTGAAACATGTGGTTCTTGGGGTTGACAAGGAGAGAAGGGAGCTGATCAAGTACAGTTGCATCAGCCATCTCCTGGTCAGATTCTCTCAGATGAGTCCGAAGACTCAAGCTGAAACACACCCTCATTTATGCCAAGATCCATAAATGTTGGGGGTGGCTGAACAAGTTGTTCAGACTCCTGATGACCAGTTTGAGTTGCCTCAATGGTATCATCAGTTTGAGGATCCGTTGCCGAAGCATCTTCTCCCTGGACAGAGGTGACTGGTGCCTCAACTACAACTGCTCTATCCTCAGTTGCAATATCACCGGCAGCGGCTTCAGAGACCACTATCACAGATTGTGACTGGTCAGGTGCAGCAAGTCCAGATCTTGATCTCCTGCTTTTAGAGGATCTTCTTGCTTTAGGAACTGCCTGGACTCCTGCTTCTGCCACAGTTACTACTTCAGTAGACGAACGGTGGGTCCCTCATTATTTTGAGGCCCGCCCAGTTGCCTTTCTGATTCACCAGATTGTGGTGCATCAGTTTTAGAGAATGCAAAATCATTCTCGGGGACATCTGGACTTCATCAGAAGTGGACACCAGGTTGTCCAGATTCCTCAACAGTTCTGGCACAGAGAACAAGGATTGCGTGTTGTTGTACTCTTCCTGCCCAGAATCTGAATGAAACAAAGGGACAGGAATCTTGAAAAGGGGACACAAGGACCCCTGTTGCCCTTCAGCTTGAACACCAGGCTTCTGAACAGAATACCTGCAAAGTCCACCCTCAGTCCATTCCAGAGGCAGTAAGCCATCTCTGCCTGAAAGGAGTTTATGGTCCAATCCACCAGAACTCCCTCCCAAACTCTCCACCAAGTGAACCATAAAGAACTTCCAGGATGGTGAAAGCCCTTCATTGTAATAGACCCCTTGGTCTTCAACACATCCCCCTCCACCATCTCCTTATTTCCCATATCAAGGAAGACCTGGCGGAAATTAATATTGGAGGAAATCACCACTGGATTTTCATTTTGTCTCCAGTAATTGAGGTTAAGGGCTTCCCTCAATGTTTCAGTGGTGATGGTACACGGGACTGACCCATCCTTTAGAGAAAAGGAGATGGATGAGCAGTCCTCAGAAAGAGAGGCAGTGTACCAGAATTCACACAAGTAGTCATGAAATAGCTTGTGTGGATTCAAAGAGAAGGCATCGCTGAGGGGAGAAATCCGAAGAAAGGATTGGATTCTCCCTATAAGAGAGTCAGCGGCCTGGAGCCCTTGAAGAGATGCCATTGGATTATTGGATTTAATTTAATAAGTTTAGAACTTATGGGAGCACCAGTGGCACGAATAACATTTTGTGATGGAATGTACTCAGCAGTGAGTAGATTCACATCACGAGAACGAGATGAAGAAGAAGAAGATTTAGGAGCATTTGTGAATTTGATAGGGTTTTGGACTTAAAGAAGAAAGAGAGAAAAGGATCTCGAATTGTGAATGATTGAAAGAGTAAATGAAGGAATTTTGAGAGAAGTAAATGAGACGGATATTTTGGTGGGGGTATATATAGGCAGTAAAATATTGCCAAATATATACGAAAAGATATTTTAGTCTCCAAAAATTTGAAATAATTTGTAAAAAGTTATTTTCCAAAATTTTGAGAATTCAAAAATATTTAATACTTCCCATCAAGCATTTAATGCTACGACGGCTGGTATTCCCACTCACCCACTAACTTCACCAATACCCATAAAAAGTGCAGTACATTTCAGCAAAAGTCTTGACACGTAAGACATGTCAGGTGACGTTCGTGAGTGCGAGGTTAGCACTCGAGTAACATCACGTGTCACAAGTATCCACCAAGTAAAACAAATTATGAAATCTGGCTGACCACCATTTTGAGACAAGACCAAACTAGCAACCAAAAGAAAATTAGATGCCAGTTTCAACTGATGACCTTCAGTTGCATTTTTCAATAATTTATTTGAAAAATATTTTGAGTCTTTTTCCCCTAAAAATGTGATCCATTTGATCAGTGACTAGTCTTGAGTACATCAAGGCGTTCAATCTCCAACCAATCAAGGATCACCTGGACCATCCTCAACTGAAGGGCCTCTCCAGTTTAATGAGGATTTAACATACCCAGTTCACTGATGAGATGTTTAAAAGTTTTTCATCAAGAGGTTTTGTAAAAACATCAGCTAACTGTTTATCAGTGGGGATGAAATGTATTTCAATATCTCCTTTCATAACATGATCACGAATGAAGTGATACCTGATATCAATATGCTTTGTCTTTGAGTGCATCACTGGTTGTGAGATATAGCAATAGCACTGGTGTTGTCACAAAGATTGGGGTTCTTGTGAATTTCATGCCATAATCAAGTAACTGGTTTTGATCCAGAGAATCTGGGCACAGCAACTGGCCGCAGAAATGTATTCTGCCTCAGCAGTAGACATTGAGACCGAAGTCTGCTTCTTACTGGTCCAACTCACCAGTTTCCCCCTAGGAAATGACATCCACCAGTTGTGGATTTTCTATCAATCTTACAACCTGCATGATCTGAATGAATAACCCATTAGATCTAACCCTGAGCCTTTGGGATACCAAAGACCAAGGCTAGGGCACCCTTTCAGGTACCTGAAAATGCGTTTAACAGCATGCAAGTGTGATTCTTTTGGATTTGCCTGAAATCTGGCACATAAACATGTTGCAAACATTATATCTGGTCGACTGGCAGTTAAATACATCAGTGAACCAACCATTCCACGATATTCTTTTTGGTCCACTGGTTTTCCATTTGGGTCAGAGTCCAAATTTAATGGAGCTGAAATAGGTGTGGTTTTGATGGGATTGAATCAAATTTGTATTTTCTCAACAAATCTCTGACATATTTTTCTTGGTTAATAAAATACCATCCATGGTTTGTTTAATTTGTAAACCTAAGAAAAATGTTAATTCACCCATTAAACTCATCTCATATTCTTGAGACATAATTTTGAAAACCTTTTACACATTCCATCATCAGTTGACCCAAATATAATATCATCAACATAATTTGTACCAGCAAGATATCACCTTTTCTTTCAAGATGAACAAGGTATTATCTATTGCACCTCTTTGAAAACCATTTTTGAGAAGATGTTTAGTTAGAGTATCATACCAGGCTCTTGGGGCTTGTCGAAGACCATATAAAGCTTTGTTCAGTCTATATACCCAATGTGGATGCTTTTCATTTATGAAGCCTGGAGTCTGCGTAACATACACTTCTTCTTCCAATGTGCCATTCAGAAACGCACTTTTTACATCCATCTGGAAGACCTTGAATTGCAAGTGAGCAGCATAAGCAAGAAAATTCTGATGGCTTCAAGTCTTGCAACTGGAGCAAAAGTTTCATCGAAATCAACACCTTCTGCTTGACAATAACCCTTGGCAACTAATCTAGCTTTGTTCCTGATAACGTTGCCATCTTCATCCATCTTGTTCCGGTAGACCCACCTCGTTCCAATGGGTTCTCTCTTTAACCCTGGAGGACAAGGAACAAGCTCCCAAACGTTGTTCCTTTCGAACTGGTTGAGTTCTTCTTGCATAGCTTCAACCCAGCTTGGATCTGCCATAGCCTCGTCAATCTTCTTCGGTTCAATCAGTGATAAGAAGGTGACGTTCAAGCATTGATCACTTGTGGCTCTTCTAGTCTGAACCCCACTATCTGGATTGCCAATAATCTGCTCAATGGGATGAGCAGCAGTCATTTAGTGTATTGACTAGGTTGGTATAATACAACATCAGTGCAAGACACTTGACGATCTCCAACAGATGCAGCAACTGGAGGAGGATCAGTCCAAACTACTTCAACTTCATCATCAGTGTCAACTGAAGAGTTGACATGATTATCTTCAAACAAAGGTATATCTTGAAGAACTGGAGAAGCTTGAACTGGTTCTGATGTTGTTGTGGCACGCACATCAGATCCAATTACCAGTTTTTCAGTAGGTTAAAACTGATAGAAGGATAAAATGAGGTGTCACACAAGTTCTTCTTTCCATTACTGGTTCCAAGACTTGATGTCTGGAAACATTTTCTGGTGTACTATCTGATTGATGAACCTGATCAGATACACCAAAATCAACTGGGACAACTGAAGATAAATCAAGGGTGGTCTTTTGTTGATTGCTTCATTTGATTCATCGAACGTGACATGAATTGTCTCATGTACCTTTTGGAGTCTATAATTATAAACTCTATAGGCTTTTCTAATATTTGAATACCCCACAAAGACACCTTCGTCAGCTTTTGCATCAAATTTTCCCAACTGACTGGAATCGTTTAAAATGTAAACTGGACAACCAAATACATGGAAATATCCAATATTTGGTTTACGATTCCTGAGGAC
Source organism: Erigeron canadensis (assembly GCF_010389155.1). NCBI lineage: Eukaryota > Viridiplantae > Streptophyta > Magnoliopsida > Asterales > Asteraceae > Erigeron > Erigeron canadensis. Next base: position 9,195,318 of record NC_057763.1, read on the forward strand.
TTCATAGGCAGTCTTCCTGTGTCTCTTGACATAAACTGACCGGTTTGGGTGTGACATGCAGTTGCCACAGCTTCAGCCCAAAAACAGGTGGGAAGACCAGATTCAGATAACATACTTCTGGCAGCTTCAATCAATGTGCGATTCTTCCTTTCAACCACACCATTTTGTTCTGGAGAACGAGCTGACGAAAAGTTTTGAGAAATGCCAGTGTCAGTGCAAAATGTCTCCAATTCTTTATTCATGAATTCTGTACCGTTATCACTTCGCAACTGACACACTTCTTGGTATACTTGAGCTCAATTCGCTTGATGAGAGAGATAATTTCACCAGATGCATCACTCTTTGATCTGATAAATATCACCCAACAAAATCTGGTGTATTCATCGACCACAACTAAAGTGTATCTCTTACCAGCTTTAGTTTGAACATTCACTGGACCAAAGATCCATATGAAGCATGTGAAGAGGTTCAGTGATGCTGAAATTTGCCTGGTCTTAAAACTGGCTCTTTTCTTTTGAATCAGACCATTGTACAACCACACCATATTCTTTTCCCCTCAGTTTCCCACTGCATCATTACAATGTCAACAGCTGGTCCAGCAGACAGGATTCTTCAGCAGGGGATTACATCCGGTCATAGCCGGCAGCTGCGCTGTCCAGATACCAAATATTCTTCTTACGATCGCCCTGCACACCCAAGTAATTGATTAGTATTTTTGTGAAACCATCTTTTCTTGATGGGTCCACTGGACTTCTTCTGAGAAGTCCCAGGTGCTTGACTGGTGTTGAACTGGATGAGGAAACTGGAGGGTTCTCTCCAGTTTCCGGAGTAAGACAATTGGTTTAGTGGAACATTGACCTCCTTTTTCTTTTCAATGTTTGCTCCTTTCTGAGCAGATTGTTTATCTTTGTTTTTGAGAAGGAGTTTTGACATTTGTTTTTCAACAGAGGAGAATGCACCTCCTTCCAAATTTTTAATTCTGGCAGTACAACTCTGTACCTGCCTTGACAAATTTTGGAGTTGATTCTCCATTTAACAAAATGTTCTTTTCATCAGGCTGCTGGCCCATGGATTGGGCTCAGCGGGTTTTAGTCTTTAGAGTTGAGGACTCATTTGACTTATGAGGTAAAGGGTTGTCACCAGATTCCCTTTTAACTGAAGCTTTAGCCTTCTTAGCTCCAATTTTAACCTCAACAAGGTTGGTCTTAGTGGATTCAGATTTGATAGTGCCAGAGGAATCATAAGGTGTTTCAACTTTAACAGATTCTGGCAATTGGTGAATTGTGGGTAAAACAGCTGCCATCTGAAGATCACCAGATTTCCAGGCAGTTTTTTGAGCATCAATGGTTTTAGAAAAAGCGTCATAATTTTTACCAGATGCTTGAACCCAAGAATTAATAACCATATGTTCTTTTTCAAGATCAAATTTCAGTTTTGGTTATCTCTTTCCAATGCCCGTTTTTCAAATCTGACTCTTTAAGAGCCAACTAGACACTTTGCAAATCATTTACTTGACTTTTCATGTTGTTTAATTCAACCAAAACTGTTTCTAAATATCTTTCACAGTCAGTTCTCATGGTTTCAACAAATAACAAGTCATCATTCAATGATTCAGCAATATCCAGTTTCAGTTCTGAATCAATTTCGATATCATAATCCCTTACCTTCTTTAAAATGATATCAACCCATCTTCCAGACACAACATCATCCTTCACCACTGGTTGTTGACTCTCCAATGCCATGAAACACATATCTCTAATCTCTTCTTCATCATCAGATGAATCATCATAGAGTTCCCATTTCCCTTCAGTTTGAGCCATCATGCACTTGTTCTTTCCTTTCTCATTATTTTGTTCAAGAGACATGAGAGCAATCTGGGCCTTCAGTTTCTTGTATTTGGCCTTATAATCATCAGTTTTAACAAAGTTTGGGACAATAGGACCAGTTTGGTTGTTCATCTGACTAGATCTGCATTCCTTCATGAAATGGCCTTTCTTACCACATTTATAGCAGGTAAGATTAGCCTTATCCATTGAGATTGAATTGGAAGCATTATTGGACCATTAAATCGATTAGATTTATGCTTAAACCTATAAAGGTTTTAGCAATCATGGCCACCAGATCATCATCGTCAGTTTCCTCACAACCATCACTGAGATTAGTGGTTAGGCCAGAGTTCAAAAAGTGTTTAACATTTCCTTCAAAGAATGTGACTGGACATTCTCAGTAGACATTAAAGCAGCACAAGGTTGCCCAGAAAAGTTGGCAGCCTTGGAACTCTGAGCATGGTTTAAAGCATCTTGCTCAGCCAGTAATCTTGCAGCATCATTATCTTCAGTGAATCTGAAGGCTCCATAAAGGGAGGCAAGAGTATGGCTATGCAAGGTCTTTCCTTGTCTTAAGACAAGAACCATGTGTGCCCATTTGGATGGCAAAACATCACAGAATTTTTCAAGAAGAATATCCTTATCCTTCTCCACTCCCAAGCCTCTAAGTTGATTAATTAGGCCAGTAAATCTGGTATAAGTACCAGTCAAACTTTCATTGGGAAGAGCAAAGAAGGATTCATACTTCTTGTTGAGAGCAACCTTCTAGTGACAATAGTGTCATTTCCTCCTTCAAACTGGAGAACTAATTCATCCCACATAGATTTTGCACTAGAAAATAGCACAAGGGTAGGAATTAGTTCCTCAGGTATAGCAGAAAGAATCATGTTTTCAATTTGGTATCAAGATCAACCAATCTGCGATCCTCATCTGACCAATGTTCTTCAGATTTCTCCCTGGTGCCTCTTCTCCCAGTGGGATCGAGAAGAGGGCTAACACCACTGGACATGGGAATATATGGTCCATCCTTAAGGATTTTCAACATATACCTCTCTATCCCACCAAAATGCAAGAGCATTCTAGCTTTCCATGTACCAAATGTCTCACCATTCCCATCGAATTTGGGAACAGGAGAGTTGGAGTAATGTACATGAACGTGGTTAGCTCCAGGAGTTGGAGGAGGAGGAGGAGGGTTAGTATTTAAAGGAGTAGTAATATTAGGATTAGATTCATTAGGACCAGAACCATTCTCACCTTCAGCAGCCATCGAAGCAGACCTAGGTTATAGAATTGAAACAATTCAACCTGCCTGCTCTGATACCACTTATTAGTCCCAACTATTACTAGATGGGTGCTGAAGACACCTCTATGTCGATGGTGAGTGAACTTTGCAACACGATCAATTAATCTGGATGTGACCAGTTTAGATTGATCGTGTATCAGGTTAACTGGAATTAAGTATTGAGGTGACAGAATATTAATACATGCAATAATATAAATGACGAGTATATAAACTGGTGAGACAATATGTAATTTTCAAGTGTATTTTATTTATTACTTGTTTAAATAAAATACAAGGTTGTTGCGGAACCAAGATAATACAAGGATGTAAATATCCTAACAACCCATGAGTTACAATTGATCTAAACTTGGAAATTCTCCTAAACAATCGAAACACTTAGAGTTGTGAAATGTTCCTTTTTGCGATTGAGAGAATATTGCACAAGTTCACCAATATTGCAGAATATATGTATTTGCAAAGTTGTTAAAAAAACTTGTGCAAGGACCTCTATTTATAGTCGAAGATTGAGCATGGGGATCTCAACTTCAACGTACAAATATGGTTGACAGCACACAAAAGTATTGTTAAAATAATCCTTCGTGTGTGTTAAATAAAGTAAGACAAAAGGTTACTTTATTCAACCACTCTACATCTTTGTATCTTTATCCAAAGACAATATCATTGTCCGGTTAAAAGGATGTAGAGTAAAAAGGTCCTCCTCGTAATCAGTGTAAAGCTTTGTAAGAGCATTTACACTGGAGGATTCTCCAGTTGATTGATCTGGTAGATTGTCAACTGGGCTTCGCTGCCATTGCCAATCTCTATCTTCCATTTGTTGTCTTTGACTTCAACTGGAAGGTCTTTAGATTCTAGTCTTCTGATCTCAACTGGAGGAAGTCATCAGTTGCTAAACCTGTACAATGCAACTGGACTTCTAATATTTCGGACAATTCCTCATGCTCTCCAGATGTCACTGGAGAGCTCCAGTTTAGCTTAAACTGGACCTTACAAATTCCCCCTAATTGTCCTGAAATACTGTCAAGTGATTTCAAACTTGTTTCTATACAAGTTTAAGTTTGAAATACTTGAGTTTGATAAAACCTATTGAGTTTCCAAGACATTTTTATAGATCATCAAATGTCTTGGATTTTGTTTCAAAAACTTGTAGATCCTATCAGATATCTTACTTGTGAGTTACAATCTGGCAACTTGTATATATACACAATTTACAAATAAGTTACAAGAAAGTATACAAAATTACAAGCAGATAGTTAGAAGGAAAACTTAAACAGATGGCCCTTCGCCAGTTTTCCTTCTCTTTGAGACTGATGAAATTGGCTGAGTATCCTCAGAAGATACAACTTCTGGCATTTTGTTTGATGAAGCTTTGTTTAGAACTTGATGTTCATTGAGTTTGAAGGATTCATGAAGATTATGGATGGTGAACTTGGCCAGATTTTGATGTTGCTTAATCTGTGTTCCATAATCTTCCCATTCAGGACCAAGAGCTTTGATGAATTTGATGTTTAACTCAATCTCTGATTTCTTAACATTGTTCTTCCTAAGTTCATTTATGATATTGCAGAATCTACAGTAGACAGCCTCTAGAGATTCATTTGGCAATTTGCTGAAGTTGTCAAACTCAGTCAACACATTTGTCAATCTTATTGTTGAAGTCAGGTCAGATCCTTCCATTTGTCTTGCCACCTCATCCCATATCTCCTTGGTTGTATCATAAGAATCAACAGAACCATAGATTTCATCTAGTAGTACTTTGTATAAGCATGATCTAGCTCTGTTACCTGCAGTTGTTCGATCTTTTTGTTCAGCATTCAAAAGATCAAGAGTGAGTATAGCACCAGTAGTGGGATGGCGATGAACTGCAAGTCCATTAAGAATTAAATCTTTAAGTAGGTGACCATTTGGTTGACATTCCACATAGTCCATGAATCTTTTCTTCCATAGTCCATAAGAACCACGGTAGAGAACTGGAGGTCTTGTATCGGAACCCAATGCCAATGCTTCACGAGAAGCCATTTGAAAGAGATTTGTTTTGAAATTTGAAATGAATTAAGATTTGGAAAAATTTCAGAAAATGAAACGATCTTGAGATGAAGATCGTCCTAGGTGATGATCATTTTGGAAGATCATCCGAGAAAAAGAAAGTGAGTAAGACGATTTGAAGAAAGATCGTCTTAGTTTAGAAAGAGTGAGACGATTTTAAGGAAGATCGTCTTGAAGAAATTTGTTGAAATTTGGCTAAGTATGGAATGAAACTAAAATTGAATTATGATTTTGTGTTTTGGAAATGGAAACTGAAATTGAATTAAAGAAATTTGAAATGAAATTGAAGAATAAAAGACTTTGGAAATGAAACGGTCTTCATTAAGATCGTTTTGGAATTTTCAAGAAGAAAATGAGACGGTCTTGTTGAAGATCGTCTTGGGTGACTGAAAAAATTTTTCTAAGTATTTTTGTGAAATTTGGACAGAGTTTTGATTTGAATTTGAAGGAATTAATTTGAGCAAAACCAATCAATAATGATCAGTTACCCAGGAAGTGTGTGATTCCTAATCACAACAACTTCAATGAGTCAACCACAACAAACCAACAACCAACAGACACTTAGACGATCTTGGTCAAGATCGTCCTAGAGTCACGTAACTGAGACGATCTTGGCAAGATCGTCTTAGTTTCTGCCAAACTTTTCAAACACAAACAACCACTTATCACAACCACCACTTGCTAGAACGATCTTGTGAGGATCGTCTAACAAGCCACAACACAGAATGTATGAACAATGAAGAATCAAGCACTGAGACGATCTAGAGAAGATCGTCCTAGTGAAGATCGTCCTAAGGTCGTCTTCTTCAACAGAACACTTTGCAAAAACTCCATTGATGAATTTTAAAACTTCAATATCTTTCGATTTAGTTGGAATTAGAACTTGAAATCACTTGCAAAACGTTTGTAATTACGTCCGCAACAAATCCTTGAACAAAATTCAGCTAATAACACAACAGAATCAAAATCCAAATTTTGAGCGCCAAAAACCAAAAATTCAATCTCGAGAATTAGATCAAATTAAAACGTGAAATTCAACAGGAATACGTGTTGAGCTATAAGGAATCTATTGGTGAACAAAAATTAATGATTTCATGTGATTTGAACGATGATTGATGATGAAACAGGGACGGTTTTTGAAAAACGGTTTTTTGTTTGTTTTTGGATGAAAATTGAGATCAAAATCAATTATGGATCGATATCAAAGTGATGTTTTTCTCTGATACCACATGATATAACACGATTTCTGCTCTGGATTCGATCTCAACAATGGCGGATCAAGTGTGTGTGTTCTTGGTGTGTTTAGTGTGTGTGATTTCTAGAGATAGAGAGAGAGAGATTGGAACGAGTTGTAGTATTAAGTGTGTGTAAAAATGAATCAAAGGCTTATGATTTCTAATGTGTTGAGGGTATTTATACTCTAATTCTACAATTATCCTTATTGTCATATCTAACCCCTCAACATTAGAAATCATTTCACCATGTCTTAACAACAATTAAGTCCACTAACTTAAATTACAATTTATCACTATTTTTGGATTTCTAACATCTCGCACCTTCCGTTTTGGTACAAGTTGTTTATTCCGCCAACCAAAGTGTCCTTCCTATTTCGGAAGTGCCATTTGTGATACGGGGTCGATAATTTGTTTCAAAATGGAATGTGTCCTTATTCCGGTATGTGCTTTTATTTTTCTATGTCGCTTACCCTTATTTACCTTTGTTTGACCGAATATAGACATTGAGGGCATTGTCCATCTTAAGTGTGGGGGGGTGGCAAATAGGTTTAAGCTACCGGGTTTATCATTTTTATTGTTTTGCCATTGAGATTTTTATCAGTTTTGTTGATGTGTCCCTCTCGTAGGCCTTTGGATTCTATCTAGGGGTATGAGTTTCTATCTAGGCCTTTGGATTCTATCTAGGCCTTTGGATTCTATCTAAGGGTATGAGTTTCTATTTTGAACTCTTAATTTGGCGGAATAACAGAAGTTGATATGATTTTTAAAACTTGAGTTGAACTTGTCCTTGTGGTAAATTGCTTTTGACACTTAATTGATTACTTATTAAGCAATTTTACTACAAAATGTTTCCTTGACAAAAAAAATTTAATTGGCGAAGTGTGTCCTGAATGGTTATTTGGCTAGTCCTTTGGGATTGATAACATTACTGGCATACTCATATATATCCAAAACACCAAATTGTGAGATTTCATCATTTCATATATAGTGTGTCGGGTGACGGTTTTGGTTTGTTTGCCTCGTAAATACGTCCCTCTCTTAGGCTTTTGGATTTATTCAGAAGTAAGGGTTTTCATTTTGATGCCTTGCACTAAGATGTGCGTATTTGAGGTATTCCTAAGCCATTTCCGGATTCTTTTCTTGATAAGAGTATACCGGTGATGTGTTGATTCTAGAACTTGGCCTGGTGATCATGACGAGTACATTGGATGATGAATTGGCATTTAGGTTTGACCATATTTTTTATTTCCTTCTTTTCATTTTTCTTTTGTATATCCATATGCCTAGTATACAACCTTATATATATACTTGCCTATATTCACACAATTTTCTTTTCTTTTATACCTTAGCAATATATACACATATACATCACTATAACTTACCTTTCATTGTAATAATCACCCTATTCATGTAAACTTTACCTAATTATACCGTTAGTCTAAACTTGGGGGCCTTTGATTGTCATTGTTTTGTTTGGATGGTTTAGGAGAGTTTCAGTGGGTTGATTTGTGAAATACTCTTGTCTATTAGAATATGTTAATGGGTTAAGTTATTGAAGATTGTCTTGGATTGTTCAAACAAAGAAAGTGAAGTGTTATAGGCATGTTTATCATTGTAAGAGGGTATCTACTAGTAGAGTAAAAATGGTTCAAAAGAAATAAAAGAATTGAAAAACTAGAAAAATAAAAATAAAAAAAAAGAAAGAGAAAGAAAGAAAAGAAAGAACTTGGGCTACTAGTAGGTATTTCTCATCTTAAAATGTCTAGAAAGTTGTTGTATCATTAATTTTGGAAGATTTGGTTGATTATAAGTTGTTTGAAGTTGATACACCACAATGGTGTCGGGCTTGCTTGGTACTTTGGAGATGTTCGCGGGATAACGTCTTATGGGTTAGTGGTTTGTTGGCAATCAATGGTATGGGTTGATTAGACTAATTTGTTCATATTCAATACAACTTATACTATAAATTCTTTGCTTTCATTTTCATCAAATAAATTTCCCATATCCTATTGTACATATTCCTTATACATAGTTTTAGTTTACAACCACCCTTAATGCCTATTTTGACGATGTACTTGATCCTTGCGCCTTAATGGTGGAGTGACGATCCTGGTTCAAGCCTATGGTAAAAGAGTATACATCATGACTGAGCTATGAGTGATTCTTCATATATTCAACTCAGAAAGTAAGTTTGTTGGAGTAGAATGATATTGATTGGATCGTTGGTTTTCATTTATGCTTAGTTGATTATCTTGGCTTGCGGATTGTTCAGGTATTGTCAAACATTTCGAGTTTTCATTTAAGATTAAAACTGCTTCACCCGCTCTTTGTCATTTGACATGCTTGGTGTTGCTTCTTTTTGATACTTGTCATTTGTTTGATAGTTTGGTTGTCAAGGATTACTATTTTTTAAATTCCGGATTTGCTTGAGGACAAGCAATGCTCAAGTTTGCGGGGATTTGATGTGACTAATTTATACCCATTACCCTCATCGTTATTGGCCACTTTACTATATGTTTTAAGACGTTTTTGTATGCATTTGGCGCGTTTATGGTGTTTGTTAGTGTTTACAGGCTCTAAACAGGATACGCGTTCATTTGGTACATTTTCGGATGATTATTGCCCCGGAAGTGTGTTATGATGATGAGAGTTGATTTGAGTGGAAGAGATGGCAGAGTTTGGCAAGTAATCAAGCTCGAAAGAAGTTGGTTCTGTACAAATGGAAAAAAATGGAAAACACCCCGCAGAAGGGTTGCACTAGTCCACTGCGCCGCAGCCCTGATCCACGGAAAAAAATGGAAAACACCCCACTGCGCCGCAGTGGGGGTTGCACTAGGAAGACTACGCCGCAGTCAGGGAAGGAAGAAAGGAGGTCGTGGATTCATACTGCGCCGCAGTGGTGGTCACACGAACCACTGCGCCGCAGTCGCTTGAAGTCAAAGTCAAACTACACCTCACTGCACCGCAGTGAGGGAAATCTCAACCCCACTGTGCCGCAGTGGGTGCACGGGAGAACCAGACTTGCCTTGTTTTTGCATCAGATTTTGGAGGAGTATAAATAGCAAACCCTAGGTCGAAAATCAGGCATCAAAAATCTTTCTAGGAGCTGTTCTACAAGGGTTCTTCTTCCTCCAATCAAGATTGTTTCTTAGGCTGATTCGTTGAAGATTCACGGGCACCCATCTAGATCGTATCTACTTATTGTCTTGCAATTTATTTTCTTCAAACGATTGGTACATCATGTTTCTCTTCTATTTTATTTATTATTGTGGATTGATCATGAGTGGCTAAACGTTTAATCATCCACCTTGATGAAACGAGATGGATAATGTGATTGCAATATTTTTAATTCAAAAGGGTTTATTTAATTATCATTGTTTTGTGATCTTGATGATGTTAATTCTTTTCATTAATTAATTTTGATATTGGTTGCATATGATTTTTCGTTGGTGGTACCAGTTGAATGTGTATGTGATTTTAAAACGGTTACTTGTCTATAAGTAATTATCACTAGTTCATGGTATGATAGTGAATATCATTTTAAGAAAAGATTAATTTTGTCAACGTGATTGATATCGGTTGGTGGTATCACGCTATTGTCACATAGGTTTAATTGATAATTTGATAGTCAATAAAACTGATTGTTAGGAGAGTTGTCTTAGTTTGGTGGTACCGGCTTGGGTAATTTAACTGGCAGTTAGGTGATTCGATATTTTGTTCACGGTTGGTGGTACCACGTGAGTATCTTAATCTTGTCATGATTATCTTTAAACTCTAGAGAATTTGTTCTTCATTAAATGCAATCACATTTGAAGTTGAGGGAAGTCAAGGTGGATGACTTTTAATTATATTGTTTGAAATCTTTTTCAGTTTATGCAATTATTTTGCAAACCAATTTACTTTATTTGTCAAGAGGATTTTCGAAGCAACACCTGTTTTCCAAACCATTTCATAAGCAACTAATCATTTCCAATCCCTGAGAATGAACTCAGACTTATCTCTTAACTATATTACAAATGATCGGGTCCACTGCCCGTTAGTGCGTAGTAGTGAGTTTTTGGGTAGTTTTAGTTTTACAAATTTAAAGCTCGATTTTGCACATCAAGTTTTTGGTGTCGCTGCCGGGGATTGTGTGCCAATTTAGTTGTTTATTTAGTGGTTTGATCCTTCTTCAGGCGTGAGGGAGTTATTTACTTTAATAGTTTAGATTTGTTTTCTTGAATTATCACAGGTGCATTTGACGTGTGGTGTTAGTTGTGTTTTGCAGGATTCTTTAATAGTTGATGATTTTGCGTTCTTCGGGGCGACCTCTTTTTAGTCCATTGAAAACTCCACCTAGACGCAAGATCAACTTCATAGCACCACCAGATTCGGATGAAGAAGGCTTCTATCTAGAGGAATTCTTTGAGCTTGCACTTGTGAAAGAAGAAATGGGTGACAATCAACCAAGAGACCCAAACAACATCCGGTATGGTGATCGAAACCGAACTATTCCTACGGCTCGTGGTTCCGCCATTAGACTACCGGGTGTTGATCAAAATTTCTACTTAAAGCCCAACCTTCTTAAAAGTATTGAAGAGCAAAAATTTTGATGGTAAGAAGAAATGGGATCCTTATAAGCACTTGGAGAGGTTTGAGAAGTTAGCAAGGCTTTATCAATATGGCCAAAACCAAATGAGTGTCGTTAAACTTGAAACCTTTCCTATCACTCTCACCGGAGATGCCGAAGATTGGTTCAATGATCTTCCCGAGAATTCAATCACTACATGGGATCAACTCAAAGAAGCTTTTATTGGAGAGTTTTATTCGGTTAGAACTCAAAGGCAATTGGAGAACTTTATAAGGTCCTTTGTGCAAGAAGATGGGGAAGATGTTGTTGATGCATGGATCCGATTCAAGGAAATGTTGAGAAATTGTCCGGGACATGAGTTGACTAAGGAGAGGTATGTTGAGCTATTCTTCGATGGTTTCGGTGGAAGTTTTAGCAAGATCACTCCAAATGAGGTTATGACATTTTGGAACGTATAGTGAAAGATAATGCGGCCATGGATGATAAAAGATTTTTGAAGAATGAGAGCCGATTGAAGCAAAGTAAGGTTGCAAGAGCAGATGGAAGCAACAGTTCTAGTGTCACTGATGAGATTCAAGCTTTGTCTGCAACAATGGATAAAGGGTTTGCTAATCAAGAATCACGGTTTGCATATCTTGAACGAGATGTGAAGGTGCTTGCTAATGGGTGTGATCATTGTGGAGAGACACACTATTCTGAAGAGTGTCCCAACCGGGGACCTGAAGATGTTAGTTTTGTGCAGAATCAGCAAGGAGGTTTTTAGTGAAACACCGGTTTTCAGAACCGGTCATCAGGTAACCATTCTTATAACTCTTCTTTTCCTGCTAATACTTCTTGTTTTTCTGGTAACAGGTGGCAAAGGAACAATTATCAAAGTCAGCCACAGCAGCAGGAGACTCAACAAAGCCAAGGATCGGGTTCTTCCTCTACTACTACAGATTCTAATGCTGAGTTGAGGGAAATGATGAAGCAGATGATGAGCAATCAGATGGAGACAAACACAAGTATCCAGAATATAAGGGAGGATACTAGGCAGTTGAGTGAGAGGCTAGACAAGATTAATGGTAAGGTGGAAATGAATGCCAAAAATAAGGATATTAATTTTAAGGATCTTGAAAGTAGGATGGCTGCTATCACTAGACCCTAGAGTGTTTTGCCTAGCAATACTCAGCAGAATCCGAAGCAGAATCAAGGGTCTAACAGTGGTCAGAAGTACACTCCACCGCCTGTTCGTCAGGAGCAAGCGAAGGCCATTACTTCTCGTACAGGTAGGTCCTATGCCCCTCCTCCTAATCCTAATGATATTGTTTCAGATGTGCAGGATACAGGAAATGAAGAAGCTGAAGATGTTGATGAGGAGATTGTGATGGAAGATCAACCGACTGTGAAGACTCCAATTACTCCACCGAAACCGGCCATGACACCCGAGGCTAAGCCATATAAGCCTAAGGTTCCATTTCCACAGCGGTTCAGGAAAGCTAAGTTGAAGGAACAATATGATAAGTTTGTTAATATGATTAAAATGTTCACATTAATGTTCCTTTAGTTGATTTGATACAGGGAATGCCAAACTATGCCAAGTTTATCAAAGAACTTGTGCCAGATAAAGGAAAGATGGATGGGGTGAATGCAGCTTATTTGAATGCCGAGTGTTCTGCTATCTTGCAAAATCAACAGATTCCACCCAAGCTTGAGGATCCAGGGAGTTTCCTTATCACCTGTTCTATTTGTTCTTTGACTTGTAAGGCACTTGCCGATTTAGGTGCTAGTATAAACTTGATGCTTTACTCGGTAATTTAACTGGCAGTTAGGTGATTCGATATTTTGTTCACGGTTGGTGGTACCACGTGAGTATCTTAATATTGTCACGATTATCTTTAAACTCTAGAGAATTTGTTCTTCATTAAATGCAATCACATTTGAAGTTGAGGGAAGTCAAAGTGGATGACTTTTAATTATATTGATTGAAATATTTTTCAGTTTATGCAATTATTTTGCAAACCAATTTACTTTATTTGTCAAGAGGATTTTCGAAGCAACACCTGTATTCCAAACCATTTCATAAGCAACTAATCATTTCCAATCCCTGAGAATGAACTCATACTTATCTCTTAACTATATTCCAAACGATCGGGTCCACTGCCCGTGAGTGCGTAGTAGTGAGTTTTTGGGTTGTTTTAGTTTTATAAATTTAAAGCTCGATTTTGCACATCAACCACTCAATGAATCCTTCCCTCAACTCTTCCCATGTCTCAAATATGTTTTCATCGAGATTCTTATACCAAGTCGCCGCCTCTCCCGTGAGAGACAACGGAAACAATTCAAGCTTAACATGTGGCATTTGAGTCTCCCCATACTTGAACAATCGACAAAGCTTTTCAAACTTCTCCACATGATCATACGGATCCCACTTAACAACCCCGTCAAACTGATTTTTCTCAACCCGAGACAAATGATTAGCCTTGACATTGAAATTCGGAGCGGTGGTTGGAGGACGAATAGTCGAGCCCCTATTAGGTGCAATGACTCGAGTACTCTCCCCAATAGTCCTATCAAACGGATGAACCATGTCTTCGGCCATGTTTCTAGGTGTAGTAGCAGGTGTAGAGGGTGCAGTAGAGTTTGGTGTTGAATGTGGTGAATTTTTAGGTGAAGTTTTCGGTGGAGTTGGTTGTTTATTTTCCGATGGTGTGGAATGGATGGAACTTTCAGCTTCAATGTTTAAGTTTAAGGAATCTATTTTGCTAAGTGAAAGGTTAACGGTTTTAGAAGGCTTCTTCCCACGTCTCTTCGTCTTTCCCGGATTAGATTGATAGGGGTACACCAGCAGCCCTTGTGGTCATCAACTAAGAAACAAACCTGAAAACACAAACAAAGAAAACCGTAAAATGCACCAAGTAACACAAACAAAACAAAACAGAAAAATTAAGACTAAAAATCAAAAATTAACCTAAGAAAACAAGTAACTCTCTTGCACGAGAGTACAAGAAAGGATCAACTACGAAATCTCAAACTAAAGCTCTTAAATTAATCCCCGGCAGCGGCGCCAAAAACTTGATGTGTGAAAATCTAGTTAAATTAAAATCCTTAAAAATACTCCGAATCGAATACCACATACAATCGGGTAGTGGACCCGTCCATATGCAATATAGATTAAAGTAAGTAAAGGTTCGTTCCACGGAGACTACAAAGAGCTAGCGAGTTTTAAGTAGTTAAAAAGAGTTTGGTTTTTTAAAGACACCATGTCATCTTGGTTTTTATATTAAAAAGTTAGTTGATTGAAAGAGTTAGAAATTCCGAAGAATTTATCAAAAACAGAATTGTCGTATATCAAATAGAATTAAAAGATCATCCACTTCGACTCCATGACACACATTATTTAGGTTGCATCTATATTAAAACCAATTCAACTTGTTGATTTTATAACTAGGTAGAACAAAGAACTCACTAGTTGCGCACCTAGCTTATTACCCTATCCGACCCATTAACCAATCTTTCGACCCCCAAGTTCCGGTTACCACCTTCCCTATCAAGACCTACTAAATTGACGAATTTGTATTGTTATTGTAAACAATCTTGTCTATCGATTTTACCAAACCGTTAACACTTTGAATTCTATTATCTATTGTTGTTTATTATCTTGTTACCACAAGTTAATACCTATCAATTGTACCCAATCGACTAGAATAATGTACTCCTAAACCTAGATACCTCTAAATCATTCATACATTATCAACAAAACAGTAGATAAGAGCATAAGAACTCAAAACATTAAGATTACGACAAAACGTTTAACAATCAACTTGAATTCAAAAGATTATGCAACCATTATTCAATGTGTCACTTCATCTCAGTGGATGATGAAGTTATTTAGCTAGACATAATCATAAATAAGTCACAAATAATAAAACGAAGAGTAAACATCTTGTACCAAAGTTTGAAAGAGAATGAAAAGCTAAGAAAATCGACGTTTGAATGCCTTGAAACTCACGAGCAACCCTTAGATCTTGGTGGACGAAAAAGCTGTTGAATATTGCCTCAAAGAACCCTAAAATCGACTATAAGTGAATGTATATCGAATGGGAGGGTTTTGGTCTTGTATTTATAGTGAAATCTCAAAAGAAAATCTGACAACCTAGTTTATGCGCCGCACAGAATGGCTGTGCGCCGCACAAACCTTACTTTCCTTATTTTGGGCTCCCGATATGCGCCGCATGCCCCTCCTGTGTGCCGCACAGGAACTTTTGCCAAATTCTCTGATCAAAATTCCTTTTTCTTCTGTGCCGCATAAACCTTTTGTGCGTCGCACAGAATGTCAGAACTTGCAAAACTTGTATTTTTCGACTTGTCTTCACTCATACTCGTCCAAGAACCATCCTAATGCATCTTTTAACCTTCCAAATGTCCTTTCTAACCAATGTACCTGTTCTATGCCTGAAATCACTAACAATACCATCAAAACATCAAATATACATCTAATTTGCACATAATTAAACTTAAAACGACTTAGAAATGATATGGGAATGTATATATAAATGGACATATCACAGCTTTAATCCCATTAGACACGTTACAAAAATAGGCAATGCTTTTGGGAAGACTAGGTGCTAATCCAGAGACCATGGTAAACTCCTGTAATGAATTCATTATCACAGTTGCAGATTCCACATTACCACGAAGGAAAATAAAGAGATCATCAGCAAAACACAAGTTAATCATCGACATTTCTTGACAATTCTGATGATAAGAAAAAGCATCTGATCGCCGAACATTAAGTTGCAAAATAAGAGTTAGGATCTCCATAACAAGTGTAAACAAATACGGAGATAAAGGGTCTCCTTGTCGAAGACCTCTCTTACCACTAAAGAATCCATGTAAAGTGCCGTTAATGCTCAAAGAATAAGAAACCGAAGTAACACCCAAATTAATCCAGTTAACCATTTGGGAAGGAAAACCGAATTCAACAAGGATAATCTTTAAAAAAGACCAATCAACAGTGTCATAGGCCTTTTAAATGTCAATCTTCAAAGCACAACGAGGTGGCCCTCTGTCAAGGTGATAGTTATGCATTAAATCTTGAGTAAGAAGGATATTATCAAATATACTTCTACCCGGGATAAATGCCGACTGATTATCACTAACAATATCAGAAAGAAAGCCCTTGATTCTATTGGCAATAATTTTGCTAAGACATTTAAACAAAATATTGCACAAAGAAATTGGACGAAAGTCAGTAACAGAGGTTGGCGAGGAAACCTTTGGGATAAGAGCAATAACAGTGTGATTGAGCTCCTTTAGAAGCTTACTTGTTACAAAGAAATCTTTTACTGCTTCAATAATCTCAGTACCAATAATCTCCTATGCACCCTTGAAAAATGCAGCAGAGTAGCCATCCGGACCAGGAGATTTGTCATCTCCCATAGAAAACATAGCAGCCTTAATCTCATCATCAAACACTTCTCTAATCATATCTTCAGCTTTATACTGAGGAACCTTCTTCGTAATTAAACCATATATATTAATTGGGGATACCGTTCAAGCCTGTCCAAGAAAGCGAGTATAGTGAGAGACAAAAGCATCATAGACTAACTGACCATCGACCAGATTACCAAGTGAATCATTAATATGATCAATATGATTACGCGCCGTTTTGCTTTTCATCACTTTGTGAAAATAAGCGGTGTTTGAATCACCAACCCGCAACCACTCCACCTTGGCCTTTTGCTTAAGAAATCTCTCTTCATCAAGAACAGCAATATTATAAGCTTGTAAGTAGGCTACTTCTTCCTCACGTAGGACAAGATTATGAGGATCTGCATCAAGGGCCGTCTGTACAGTCTCAAGTTCATAACGTAAATGAATAACATTCTTATGCAAGTTACCTTTGTCAATTAACAATTTCCGCAAAGGCTTTTTAAGAGCCTGCAACATTTGAACAACCCAAAACATCTTAAAACCTTCAATCTGCTGATCCCAAGAACATCGAACCACCTCCTTGAAATTTTTATCATGAACGAGCAAGTTGGCAAACTTGAAAGGCCTTGGTAAAAACTTAGTTTTCAGCGGTTGTATATAAAATAATACATATTGTATAAGTTAATAAAAATAATACACATTGTATAAGTTAATAAATATAATATATAGATTATAATAATAAATATGTGTATGTACAAATATCTAGTGATTATTAGTAGTCTTTTTATTAGTTACTATTATATATATATAGGTAGTAGTAAAAAATAGAAAAAAAAAATAAAAAATAAATAAGTCTATTAACCTTATTTATTTTCTAAATGTAAAATTAATAGCTATCTACACACCACACACCACAGGCTTATGGACATAATGATAAAAAGAATAAACTAAGAAAAAGTACAACATATAGAAAAGAATATAAACCATATATTAAAAATAAGTACGTTAGAAAACCCCAAACGAGAAAATGTAGATGTTTTATATGTGGTAATGAAAGTCATTTAGCTAACAGATGCCTTGATAAAAATAAACATACAAAAAGAAGTAATTTAGTAGAACAAATAGAAGAATATAATATAGAACTGGTAGAAGCAGTAGCCTCAGATAATGAATCAGTCTATAGTATATATAGTGATAATGAAGAAGATAAAGCAGTAGCAAAAGTCACATATACATATGTTAATACAGAACAACAAGAATGTATATATAAGTGGATAAATAAAAGGGGAAGTAATCATATATAATGCTATATTTGTGATAACTTTCCTAGCATGGATAAAAGATCACAGTGTTCAAGTTGCTTTAATGAAATATGTTGTTTATGTCTTAGAGAAATATTTAATGTAGACATGACAATAGAAAATGAAGCACAAACAAATATAGGAACATATAATGAAAAATTAAAAATTTTAGAATTAAAATCAGAATTACATGATTATAAAATAGAGAAAACTGAGCAAAAAATAAAACAGTTAGAAGATTTAATAGACAAAAATAAAAATATAGAACAAGAATCAGCTCAGATGAGTCAATTAGTGGCAAAAGATCACATATATTTACTAACTAAAGGTGGGACAACTAATATGATAAATTTACAATGTAGATTATGGCTAGATAATAATACCTTTTTTGATTTAACAGGATTATTAGACACAGGAGCAACATAAAGTTTAATATCTTATAGTTTAATACCAACACAGTTTCATAAAAATTTACCTTATAGATTAGCAAATAGAACAATAGAAGATAGGATAATTACAGTCACGCATTGTCTAGAACCAACAGGAATACAATTTTTAGATTTTTCAGGATATTATAGTATAATATAAGAAATGCCACAAATAGTTATAAATCCAGAAAATATAAAATCCAAAGATTTTGTGATAGGTTTAAACGTTATTTTTAATTTACAAGGAGCTATAACAATTTCAAAAAACCTTATTACATTAAGTAAGCATTCTTATAGTTACCCTACACTTAGATACACACAGACATCAGAGTTTGCAGAGAAGCGTGGTGGACATGGCAATTTAGAATTTTTAAATACACAAAATAAAACTCCAAATAGATTAGAAAACAAAACAATGAGATTACTTACAAAATTTCTTTCACATGAACTAGAAAAAGGAAAAGATGTTACTAAAAGTATAAATTATCCGATAATTTTACATTTAGAAAAAACAGGGTTAATAGGAGAAGATGTTAAAAAATCAAAAGTCAGACACATCTGTAAATTCAAAGTAAAAAATCCTGACATTATAATTTGAACAACCAACATAGAATATAGTCCTTTAGATAAAGAAGAATTTAAAAAACAGATTCCAGAAATGTTAGATCAATACAAGTTTTATATTCAAATATGATGGCATTCTAAAACTCCCTCTCTCCGGCTCTCTTTATCTAAACCTTTATCTCCTTACACTCCTAAGTACTTCATATAATATTCCTTACAAAACCCATAAAAAAAAAACTATAAAAAATAAAAATAAAACAATCCTGGTTTCATTTACTGTTTTGTATAATTGTGTTGATATTGTGCTTGCCGTTGTACAAATTGGTGCTCCCCACTCTGAGTTTTCCTCTTATAAATTGTAAGTCTCTTTTTTTTTCCCAATATATATATATATAGGGATGTTTATCATAGAGAATAAGTTTAGGGTTTGGAGAATATCCCTAATAATATGGAGGCAAGATATGCTAGATCTGGATATTTAATATGGTAGAAGCAGATAAGAGGAAATTCCATCAATTTAAGAGGAATAGATTGAGATAATTTCTTCCCTATTTAGATAAGGATTACAGCGGGTAGCTTCGTCACGCAGGTTCGGTTCCTTCACGAAGGTAAGGTTCCATCACGGTGCATGACATCTACCATCAGATGTCATTATTGTAACTATCAAATTTTATCTAACAAAAATGCTATAAGTATTTTTGTATTAAGCATCAATTTTTTTTGAAAGATGAATTTCGCTGTAAACTTCGTGTTGTGATTTGAGAGCGGGAGGTATAGCATACGTTGTCCTCATCGGGTCCGCGCGAGAGCTTTCTCGAAGTAGAAATGCCTATTTCAAATACATGATGGTGGGAAAACCTTCAACTAGTCCGGCCGAAGACACGACGATTAAAAGGGGTAAACCCTGCCCCTTCAAACTTGAACCTGTGTATACCCAAGCTAAACCTTCATATAGGGAGTCCCAATATCCTCCCCAACACAAGTATTCTTGAATAGAGGGATGGCCTTTCAAGTTTCAACCATAAAGCTAATGCTCAAATATAACTTGCGATGTAGCATAGTAGTTTTATTAATATTATTTTAAGTTGTATTATTTTCTTTATTTTTATATGTAAATAAAAATTTAATTTTTTTTCAAACAATTAATCAAGATACGACAACAAGGAAACTTCATCGTATAACGGTGAATCCTTACACGTAGCCTAAATAACGAGATGTTGACCATGAGTTGTTACAAATAACCAGATAGAAAACCCCAAGAATTTGCTATCGTTGGGTAAGTTATTTTATATTTCCGTTACATATATTATACAAAACATTGTTTTAGTTTTCCATATAATACGGAAAATGTGAATCATATCTATACTATATAATAAACCAAATATACTCTGTCTAAATTTTTATGTTTCAACATTGATTTTCCCAAAATTTCCCTCTGATCTTATTATATATTTACTTAAAATAACTATAAAACCCTCTCTCTCCTCAAATCTCAACCCCCTTTTTTTTGCTCTCTCCCCAATAAATCATTTATTCATATAATTGTATGGGTGTTCTTAAAACCGTACATCGATAAATTATAAAAATTATTTGTGTGTTTTTAAAATTTCATGCTCTTTCATTATAGAGGTCATTCGATATACTTTCAGCGAATTTTTAAATCCGAGGGCGGAACCCGTACAGTTAAGGGCAAACCTTTCAGGTAGATCACCCCATCACCGCCACCGCCATTACATCACCTGCCAACACTTCCATCACCGTCGCAATGCCTTTCTCGTGTTTCTACAATTTAAATTATCAACTCATTCTTGATAGTTGATACAATAGGTTTGTATAATACGTAAAAAAAAAAAAAATAGATAGGTTGCTCATTTAGTTTGGATCTATTTTTAAAGCGTTAGTTAGTTTTAATATGGTTAAACAAACTAGATTTTAGACCCGTATCAAATATACGGGTTTAACAATATTATCAATATAAGAATTAGTATATGAAACAAAATAATACTTATATGTTAAATGTAAAAATATACTTAAATAAAAATTAAAATATTCAAATGTAAAAAATGAATGCTATATCATATCAAGCCTGAATGGTGTAGCGGGGTTTCTTTTATACAAACTCTTCCAAAGAAGCAATATCTTAACCTTGATTATACAATTGACTGAGTTCTCATTGATGTTTTTAAAAAAGTAATTTTATTTTTATTAGTCATGGTTGATAAGAACAATAAATGTAGCATGAGGTTTTTAATGATTTTAGGTGTTGTGATTTTATTTGTAAGACCCGGTTTACATAAGAAGTATTTGTATCTTAAATTAGTTTGATTCCAATTATTAAAATGATTATCCACTAACAACAATATTACAATAATTAGTTTAATTACAATTAATAATATAAATAAGTTTTGATATAAATGTTAATTTGTATTAATCTAAATGTTAGTAACATTTCTAATTTTTATCTATATTTTGTTATTAGATAGACATTGTGCAATACAATATTAATTATTTGTAAATTGGGTTAAAGTGAAAATTGATGATGGAAAACCAAAAAGTGTAAATTAATTTAGACATGTGTTGAATCAATTAATTTTGAGAAATTGAGGGTTGTGATTGGTCAATTGAAATTAGGTCAGTTGTCTTTTAGTATGCCGTGTTAAATACACTGACTATTTATGACATTTTTAAGATATAAAAAATTGTTTAAGAGCTGTGATTGATTAATAAGCTATTAGGTAATTGTAGTCTTTGATATATAAAGATTTAAAACTTGTAGGTATAAAATCAAATTTAAATAAATATGATATTAAACCATTGAAAGCTTATGTTGTATTTCATCTTTTGTATTTTTTTTTTTTTCATAATATTTGTTTACTTTATTTATCAGATTTGTGTTGCTTTTATTAGCTTAAGATTCCCATGTAATTCAAAAATTGTAGGTAAAATAAAATTAAACATATATATTTTTTAACGATTGAACGCGTATAGTGTTTGTATAGCGGATTAGGTTAAGGGGTTTGGAAGTGTTTGATGGATTGGACGGCGATTTCTTGTTGGTAGGAGTTTTTCTCCCTTGTACACCGGTTTAGATGTGTCCAGATCTCTTAGGGTTTTTCCCGGAGATCTAGTATGTGTTTTAGGGTTTTTCTCGTAATGAGTATATTGATAATGATCTAAGGTTTTCCCCCTTTTATAGTAGTTTTTCGTGGAGAATAAGTCTCCTACGGGTTTCTTATCTTTGGTAACGATCTCCCTTATTTAAGGAAGTGATATGATCATATGTTTTCATGTTTATCCTCTTTAACCCGGGTTATGTGATACCCTAGGTGACCTTTTAGCCTTCCTAGGGTAAGGCTTTATCCTGAGTGACGGTGGGTACACCATCATATAGCGTATTTCATATTTTGTATTTATTTTTACACAATAGTTTTTGTAATTATTCGTACTTAAAAATTAGATGTTGCAACTACAAAACAATTTTTGATAACATAAGCACTGTATCTTTTATACTATGTCAATCGTTTTCTAATTTAATTTTTGTACGTGTATTTAGATAAGTTTTATCATATGATATAGATAATTACTCCTAGCGTACAAATCATCTATCTATATCTTTAGGTCTACATTATCCATATTAGGAATTAGTTTTTCATATAATTAATAGATCTATTCGTATGAATATACATATCCGTAAATTGTAAATTATAGTTATAATTATGACATCATTAATGTTCAATTTAATAAAATTGAAAGCTGTGATTGGTCAATAAGCTATTAGGACAGTTGTCTCTTAGTATATATAAAAATACGTAAAGTAAACATAATAGTAATACGATGGAAATAGGTTTTATGAACATAAAGGGTTATTTTGTTTCAACATGTATTGAGTATATATATATTTTTTATCATCTTATATCTTTATAATAAAGCAGCATGGTTGGATCAGTGATAAACACCTTTGCCTCTGGAGACAGAGGTTATGGGTTCGATCTTCATCCCAAGCAAAGGTTGGAGGGTCTTTTCTACTATTTAGGTAGAAACTGGAAACAGCCTCTCTACTTAGGTAGAGGTAAGGTATGCCTACATCTTAACTTCCCCCATACACCGTCGAGGTATTGGGGTTCAAAACCCATAGAAAACGGCACTCAGCAGTTACTTACTTTTTTATATCTTTATAATAAGTTGTTCCATTAACCTGGATCTGTTTTGTTACAAACATGCTTTCACATGTGAACTTAATTTATACTATTTTTTAAAACAACCCATGTTGACCAGATCCTGTTTTGACCCGGATCCATTTTCATCCATCAACCGATCCAATCCATATCATGAATTTTGCCACCATTAAATTTATAATTGGACATATGTGATTTACATTGCTGGATATGCTAGCTACTGGGCATATGTACAAGTTTTTAAAAATAAAAAGATGATATCAACGGATAATTGATGAGCATATAGATTTGTTACTTTAATTTGATACAGTTTTGTTGCAAAGTGTTTATCTAGATCGCTATTTGTAGTAATATTAATAGACTTCAATTTAGCACAATTAAAATTTTAAAAGTGGTTACTAGAGTTGTATATCAACTAACATTTAACTTTACTTACGAATCTGGTTTGTATTATTCAAAAGAAATTGAGAGAAAAAACCTATGGATGGACGGCTAGATCACGTCGAACAATAGCTTACATAGTGGATACAATTCTTTTACACAATGAAATCAATGAAAATAGTGTTATTTGATTAGTAAAAACAGAATCACAAATCTTTATCGAGTCTCCATAAGATCTAATAGATATTGTGATTGTCTTACACGAGCATCTCAAAGTAATGGTTACACTTTATAACTTTGGTTGACACTTTGCTCTATGTGGCAACAAACAACATACATATTTATCTAATTTATTATAGCACGAAACACGCGGTCTAACATCACCAGACAGTTAAACCATATTTGTCAAAGCAAATAACAAAGTAACAGGTATTTAACCATAACATATGTCACTCCTTACAGCAGCTACTTTAAACTCTGAAATGCAAGATTGGTGTTAGATTTGAAATGATGTATACATAGAGCAAATAAAACCATGTTAGAGGTGAAGGTAATTCTAAAATAATAAGTTATTATAGATAACATCATACCTCAAGATTTTGAAGGGCATCTCGAACATGCAACAACTCATGTACAACATTCTTGATATTCATCCGTTGTGATGGAGAATCTACAGAGCATGATACTCCAATCGTTATAATGGAAGCCAAACATTCTTTCATTTTTTGTTCATTTACTTTGATACTTTGCATGTGAACAACATCACCATCAATAACATTGATTACTTGGTCTAACAACGCCATATAAGCAAACTTATGAAGGCTAAGGTTTTCATTGAATATATCATCAGTCGGTTTTTTTCCACTCATAACCTCCAATATTATTATTCCAAAGCTGTAAACATCCCCACTACTTGTCATCTTACTCCCCAAACCATATTCTGCGATTTACAATTAGCAATAAGTTTATAATAAGTTAATATTGCAAAGTAAAACTGAGCTTGCAAGATTAAGCTTGCAAGATTAAGTTTGCGAGATTAAGTTTACCAGGAGGTGCATATCCAATTGTTCCTTTAACCCCAGTTGAGTTAATTTGGTTTGAATTTATTTCAAGAAATTTAGCCAAACCAAAGTCGCCAATGTGAGCCACCATATCATTATCTAGTAGGATATTGCTAGGCTTCATGTCTCCATGAACAATGGTTGGTAAACATTGGTTATGAAGATAATCAAGTGCGTATGCAATATCTATGAGAATATTTATTCTTTGAAATAGGTCTAGTCTGGATGCATTTGTTTTTAAATGCAACCAATCATGTAAACTCCCATTGGGCATGAACTCGTAAACCAAAGCTTTAAAATCGTTTCCTTGAAAGTCAATGCTTGAACACGAAGTTATTATCTTCAACATATTTCGGTGTCGAATACTTCGTCCTGCTTCACATTCCGCTATAAAGCTTTTATGAGCTCCCCGAATTCGAAGATGTAGAACTTTTATTGCAACAACTTTTTCATCATGATCAAGAGTTCCTTTATAGATAGAGCTTGAGCCACCATGGCCAATCAAGTTCTCTTCAGAGAACCCATTAGTAGCCTTGAACAGTTGATCATATGAAACTTTTAAGAACCTTTCGTTTGTGGATGACTGAGATGGTTGGACATTCTTTTTCTTTTTATGCCAAGCATAGACAAAACATAATACAAAAAACACCGTACAAGAAACTAAAATGACTATAACGATCAATTTGAACCTTTTGTTACGTTTTTTTGCCATTTTGCATTTCGGTAATCTAAGTTCAACCAAACCACCACAAAGTCTATTGTTTCCCAAAATGAAGAATGCACTTGCATTGGCAAACACCCCTTTTACCGGTACTTGACCATGAAAATTGTTAAGAGAGAGGTTTAAATATTCTAACGAGAATTGTTCTAAGAACGAAGGAATTTGGCCAGATAAACCGTTGTGAGAAAGATCGAGTTCTACCAGTCCTTTCAAGGAACTTAATGATTGTGGTAACATTCCTTCAAATAAGTTGTCATTGATGTATAAGATGATAAGGCTAGTACAACCACCAAGGCTACTTGGAATGTCACCTGATAGTTGATTATAAGATAAATCCAGCTGGTTCAAAGATTTAAGATCTTCAACTTTAGTTGGAAGTGTACCAGAGAGGCTATTATATGAAAGATATAACATGAATAAAGAAGTAAGTTGAAAAATTTGTATAGGTATTTTCCCACTTAGTTTATTGTCCCTGAGGTACAATTGTTCTAGCTGATGACAATTCCCCATAGTTGGTGGAATATCACCTTCCAATTTGTTGGAACCTAAACTAAGCAAAGTCAACATTGATAAGTTTCCAATTGAATATGGAATTGGCCCTGAAAGTTGATTTTGAGAAAGATAAGCCTCTTGCAGATTTTGAAGCATGCCAATGGTAAAGGGGATTTTTCCTGTTAATTGGGTATTGTTATCTAGAGCTAAATAGGTCAAACCAACTAGGTTACCTATGCTTGAAGGGAGGTTTCCATATAACTGGTTTCCTCGTAAATCTAGATAACTGAGTTGGTGAGAAAGATTACCTATTGATGCAGGGACCACTCCTTGAATGTTACATTTACCAAGATTCAATACCTCTAATTTGCTGCAGTTTCCTAAAGAATCAATAAATTTCATTTCACCTGCTTCTCCACCGCCATTGAAATTGTTATTCATCAAAAATATTTTAGTAATATCTTGTAGGTTAGAAAAATCGATTGTCAACTTCCCATTAAAATTATTTTCATTCAATTGAAGAAGATTTAATTTCGAACAATTAGATATTGACGGAGGAAGAAAACCAGACAATTGATTGCCCGATAGTTGAAGATATTGAAGATTTGGGAGCATTAACCCAATTACTGGAGGAAGACTACCTGTGAGATGATTACTAGACAAACTAAAATCAGTTAGGAGCGAGAGGTTATAGATGGAGTGAGGGATGGTTCCATGTAAGTTACATCCACCAGCGGTAAATAATTTTGAGCTTTTCAAACGACCTAAGGTGTCTGGAATGATCCCACCCAATGGATTTCTGGTAAGAGAGAATGTTTCCAACAATGTAAGATTCCCCAAGAAAGGAGGGATTCCTCCGGTTAAGTTATTATCACCCAATGTAAGAATAGTTAGTTTGGAGAGAAAACTGATATCTATGGGTATGCTTCCAACTAGCTTATTATAACTAATCCTAAGCTCTTCAAGGTTATGACAACTAGACAGGTTCCTAGGGATGACTCCGTTGAATTTGTTTCGAGACAAGTCAAAGATACGCAGCCTAGAAAGAAAACCGAGTTCAGAAGGGATGGTTCCTTGAAGGCTATTATTTGAAAGTGATAACACCTGAAGGAAGCTTAGGTTTCCAATATGAGGAGACAATGAGCCTTGTAGGGCTTTTGAAACTAGTTGAATCATGATAACCCTTTTATGTTTCTTCCCACATGAAACACCACTCCAGTTACAAAATTCAGAAGAAGAGTTCCATGAGGTTAGAGTTCCATATGGATCATTGATGATCAATGACTTGAAGTATAACAACGCCATATGATCCCTTTCAGTTCCGTCATAAGAACCAGTGGTGGTGAGAAAAGTAGTCAGAATTATAATACTAGTATATAGAATGATAGAAGTAGGAGCGGGAGATGATAAAAAAATCATTGGGTTTTTAAACTTTGGATACAAACTATACCACCATGAAAGTTAGCATTTTATATTCATCCATATCTAGTAACTATTTTTATATGCAATTGGTGAAGCGAATGTCATTTATGTATTCATCAAGATATATTCACCAACACAAATTACATTCGGTGCACATATCAAGTTGACATTTTGCAATGACAATGACTTGTCATAAAGCAATTAATATAGTGAAATACATTTCATAAAGCAATAACTTAGTGGTATACAATATGTATACGACTGATAAAATATATTTTACAGATTTTTATTGTTAACATTAGTTATTATTATTAAGATTAATTGTAAAAAATATAATGTTATACTCGTATAAATTTTAAATATACCGTTGTGACGTGTTTATTCCTATGGACGTTTCGATATAAAGTTTATTCAAAGTGGAGTTAAATCAAACAATATTTTGAAAGATACAAGAGAAAACAATTTATAATCAAAATCAAAATATTAAAATATTTATATCAGACTCGATATTAAATACTAACAATTACACTGAAATGTAGATTAAAATAAACGAGAGAAATTGTCCACGTATTGCGGCGGTGAGATGATGGGATGATAGGTTATATAGGAGGTGATAAGTCATAAAGTGTGGTATCCAAATGTTTTAGCCGTACGGGCTCCGTCCTTGGATTTAAAAATTCGTCGAAAGTATATCAAATGACATCTCTAATGAAAGAGCGTGAAATTTTTAGAACACTCATACAACTTTTATAATTTATCGATAAAAGGTTTTTGAGATAAATGATTTTGAATGAATTAGAGAAATAAAATGATTTATGAAGGAGAGGGAAAAAATGATTGGTTGATATTTGAGGATAGAGAAGAAAATGAGA
Organism: Erigeron canadensis; assembly: GCF_010389155.1. Lineage (NCBI taxonomy): Eukaryota > Viridiplantae > Streptophyta > Magnoliopsida > Asterales > Asteraceae > Erigeron > Erigeron canadensis. The sequence goes on from NC_057763.1 coordinate 9,223,127, forward strand.
TGTTTAAATTAATGAAAAAAGAAAAGGGGTAATTTAGATAGTTTAAATCATCTTTTGAAATTTAAAAAAAGGGAAAATGCTTTATAAGATAATATAGATATTTTACAACGGTATACTTGAAATATTATAAAACTTTACTTATCTAATACTCATACTATCTTATAAAACATTTTGTCATTTTTTCTTAAGAAAAGATGATTTAAACTACCCAAAATATTCTTATTCTTTATTCACTAATTTAAACATCTCTATCAATATACCTATAATATTTTGAATCTCAACCACTCATTTTTTTTCTACTCTTCTGTATAAATCATTTTATTCCTCCAATTCATTCTAAATCTTTTATCTCAAAAACCGTATATCGATAAATTAAAAAAAATTGTATGAGTGTTCTTAAAATTTCATGCTCTTTCATTAGAGATGTCATTCAATATATACTTTTGACGAATTTTTAAATCCAATGATGGAACCCGTACGGCTAAAGGATTTGGCTATCACACTTTATAACTTATCATATCTTATGACCTATTACCCCACCATCTCATCCGCCGCAACGCACGGACATTATCTCTTGTATAGAAGAAATAAAAGAAAGGAAAAATAGGTTTATAATTAATCTTTATAATAAAAAAGTAGCGACGTAATATAATGAGGTGATGAATCTTAAATTTAAGCGTGCAAAATCATTCACATTCCTTTGTAGTAATACTTCATCAGCACTAATAATTTGCATTCACATGAATCTGGTTGTATAGTAATAATTCATCAGCACTAATAATTTGCATTCACATGAATCTGGTTGTATAATGTTGAATTTGTATAGCTCACAAAAAGAAAAGTTTATTTTATAATGGGTATGAATGGAAGAAAAAACTTTCTCATAACAATTAAAAAACTAAAACATGAATGTGTAGTTTTACATGTAAACTATGTAAATACATAATATGCATTGTATTTGTGTCCGTGTTAATGTATAAAAATTGTATGGTGTTCTTAAAATTTCATGTTTTTTTGTTAGAGATGTTATTCGATATACTTTCGACGAATTTTTAAATCCGGGTATGAAACCCGTACAGCTAAGGCATTTGGCTATCACACTTTATGACTTATCACCTCCTTTGACCTATCACCCCCACCATCTCATAGTTGCATTGCGCGGGTATTATGCTCGTTGGTTTTTAACGGAAGTGCCACAGGGAGAAAAAACTCAAAGGTTAACAGAAAAAGAATGAAAAACCATTTTTTTTTTAAAAAAAAAAAACCACATGAAGGAAATTTGCATTTAACCCTAAAAAATTTCACTACATGATAAACAATTCTAAACATCTAAACGTCATTACTTATCCTAATAGTGTATATGGAATTAAAATCTAGTAGATACATTAAAATCAAATCCGTCTACAATCACACAAAGTCATATTGGGAAACATGTATGTTTCAAATTTAACTAATCAACCAAACAAACTTTAACAATAAGATTTCAAATTAAATCATAATACTCGCGCGTTGCGGCAGAATTTGTTTTAGGAGCGACAATTTGTTATAATGATAGATAAGGTAATTTAGTATTGTAATTAGGGATGAGCATAAAGCCCGGAAACCCGAAAATTGGCCTAAGACCGACTGAACCCGGACCTACCCGACCCGGACCGGATGCCAAACGGTCCGGTCCTCGGTTCCTAGTTTAAGGTAAATTCGGTTCTCGGGTCGGTTCGGTCCACACCCGGTAAAAACCTGGAGACCGAAAAAAACCCGGAAATAACATTAATATGTATGTTGTGGGTATTGGGTTAGGTTTTTCTCGTTTTTATACTGATATGTATTAAGGATTCGACAAATCTTATCTATAAAAATTAAACTAATAAGTTTTAGTTTTAGTTTTGGAAAACTAGATGTTTCCCTCTACCTCTCGATCTGATCATACACACGCACTGAATATTTAAATACCACTTAATATTCAACTTAACAAAAAAAAAAAAACCTACCACAATCTTCTTTCATTTTTTTTTCTTTCGAAAATCATATTACAAGAACAATGTCATGGAATGAAATGGAAATTTGGAAATGTAACTTTATTGTTCTCGTTCTTCTGTTTCTTTTGGTTACATAATGTAACTTACATTCTGCTTTGTAATTTTGCATTTTGTTGATGCGTATTCTCTTTCTTGCTTATGTTGATGTATGCCACATACATATAGGTGGGATGAAGCTCAACTAAGTTCATGTTAAAAAACGGGCCTAATCGGGTAGAACCGAGACCGGACCGATAATTTTCGGGTTAGACCTAACCGAACCGATCACTAATCGGGTCGGTCTTCGGTTCCTAGTTTGTGCATTTTTCGGGTTTCAGGTTTTGTCGGTCCAGGTTTGGGACTGTGCTCATCCCTAATTGTAATGTGTGGATGGGCATTTTGGGAACCATAAATATGTTGAAAAGACTTTTTTGGGAAAAAAAAATGCTTAATTTCATAAGACATACCATAAATTAAAAACCCAAAATGTTTTATAATATGGAGAATGATATATCTACAACAATTATTTGTCATCCACAACATATATGATTTACACATTTAAAAACTATACAGTAAAATATGTACATTTTTAATAGATGACCAATAATTGTTGTAGATTTATCACTTTCCGTATAATATAGTAAAGATAGTAAAAATAAAGATATTATTTGTTTAACTTAGAAGATTACTAATTTACTATCATGGATTATATACATATTTGTTTCAAGTTTGATTGCATCCCACTATTTTATTTTTTTTTAAATGACATTCTAATCTACTCTTACTCTTAAATTACACGCATGTCTGGAATGAAACCCAGAACTCTTAAAAAGTCTCAATTAATCCACCCCTACAAATGTGGAAAGTAAGACTCGAACTCAGATGAATCTCTCAAGGTCAAAGACTTTACCAATGACCCACCAACCCCATTGGTATACATCCCACTATATTTATTTGCCTGATCATGTCGACAACTCGATCTGGAGGAAAGTCATTTGGGCTAACCAGTGGATGATTGTGCGAAAGAATCCAAAACCTAGTCTTGACAAATAATCACACAACGTTAGAAAAAGAAGACCCTACGATTTGAAACACATTACAAAAAGTCTTTCAAGGACGAAAATAATAAGGCGTTTTCATACTTAAGAGTGGTCCGGGCCTGGTTTTGCGCCACAAAAATTTTGGATGATTATGACAGAAATTCCGTTTTTAATTGAGAACAAGTTTAAAGTACATTTGCATTTCATATCTAAAGAAGGTAAAAATTGTTGGGCTTGTTATGCTTGAGAGATCGAGGCCTTCCTAGATTAAAAGATCATCACAATTGTACGGGTGAATTTCAAATCATTATGAAATTGTGGAAATGCAAGAGGAGTGTTTCCAATGTATTTCACACAGTAACTCTAATTAAGCTAGCAATTCAAAAAAAAAAAAAAAACCCTCTAAGTTGAGTTAAAAACTCTAACTTATGGACATTCGCTTAGTCGCTGTGGCTTCCGCTTCCTGTCCTTTTTCCATTAAGTTTGAGAAAAAGAAGCATTATTGACAGAACTTTGCATTAATCCCCATATATCAAATATCAAATGATGAACATTTGATATATATCCTAATATCAATAAAATACTAATTACTAATGCGCCCACCTACACGTGGGTGACCCAAACATTCTAACATATTAGAAAACCATGGTATCTATGACTCTATGAGATTATAAACCAATCATCAATAGATATATGAATTATTGGCCGAACCAGTTTGTTTCTTCTTCAACTCAGCTAGATACTTAGACAATTCCGCTTTCAATGTCCCACTTCATTACCGTGATAACAAGCTTGGTCCTTAGCAGAGTTCTCTTTTTTCGCCGGAGGGGTCTTCTTAGGTTTAGGGAGTAGCAGACCTTTGGAGTTCTCTTTTTCCTTTACCTTCTTTCTTGCCTTTTCCCTTCGGTTGTTTCCTTTTCTGGATCTTACCCCTCTTGATCATGAGAACTTGAGGTGTAGTAGACCTCTTTGAAAGCTTCTTTTCATACTCATTCGCCATGGCATGAAGTTCAGCAATGGTTTTATTAATGCTATGCATAGTGTAACTGCGCACGAATTCCTCAAAATCCTTAGATAAGGATTAGTGAATCATGCCAATAGCAATAGGCAGTGGATAAGCATAATTCAATCTTTCCAATTGCTCAAAATACCTCTTCATCATGAGGATATGAGGGCTAACCAGTGCTTTTTGCTCGTGTCGCAAGTCATGAAGTGTGTCAACTAGGTCGAACAACTCTACTCTGTCTTGCATTTCATATAAGACTTGAGCTCGTTAATCATATCTCGAGGAAAATAGTTTTCAAATTTCTTTCGAAGGTCGGCATTCATGCTTCCCAACATAAAACAAGCAACCTCATTATGTCTATCATACGCAGCATTATAATCCGCCAATTCCGCTGTAGTAGCATTGGCTCCTGGAGCAAGGAGTGTCTGCTATTCTAGGACTTGGTATTTTTTTCAGATCTTAAAACAATCTTTAGCTGACGAAACCAGTCATTGACGTTCGGTCCAGAACGTTTTTCCCAATCTAGCATCGACCTAAAAGCCGATTGGTGTATGTTTTGAGAAGGATTTGTTGTTGCCATCTACAAAACAGACAAAAGTTCATTTATCGGTATTTTCAATAATAATCCTTAAGAAATGTAATTTACCCTTGTTAAATTCATCTAACAATTACTTTCATTAAGACTAAGATCCAATTGACATACAATCATTTCATTTGTTGATCAGCTAGAAATGACGGTACTCAAAAGGTAATCGATGATCGATAGTTGCATTCATGCAACTCCTAGAGTTATGAGACTTACAACAACACTTTAAAGGGGTGTTAAGTGTTTTGTAAACATGTCTTGTCTCATCTTATGCTACGGGTCAAGGATCTCACCTCTTAACTCGTTTTAAGTCGCCCAATTAAAAACATGTAGATAGTCCACCGCTGGTCTCACAACAGAGTGGTAATCTACCTTGAAGAGATACAATTCGCCTATAGTCTCACATAGGAACGAAAAGCACTTGATGTGAATCAAAGTGGGTGACAATGACTTAACTTTAACTGGGTAATGCATTTGATGTGAATCAAAAGTTTATGTATGAAGACTCATACATAATCTTCATAACATAATGTTTTAATAAAATCATTTTTATAGTCTTAACAACACAAGAGAGCTCGGTAGCTACATTTGAACGCACAAAGAAGCGCAAGGGCAAAGGTTTGCGATGAACGCAATTAAAAATCCGCTCTTTTAGAATGCTAACGTACTCCGGCTTATACCTCTCTTAGAGTTTGTTCAAATGGGTGAGTCGGTGTATCTCAAGGTTGTAAGAATCCAATTTTATTAATGAAATCTCTATTTCGATAGTTCTTAGTCAAGTTTATATTTTTCCAAGAAAACAATTTTTGCATCACCTTTATACAACTTATAAACAAGCAAAAATTAATAAACTTAATTAATCATGTAACAAGTTAAGGTGGGTCACTTAAACATGGTCACTATGGTTCATGCATATGTTTAAACCTGACCCCCCTTCCGAAGAAGAGGACCACATACATCAAGTTACCTTGATTGCGTAAGCCTTTAAACAACTTAATTAACAAGTAATAACACATAAACATGCTGACTGGAAATTTCCAGCAGCTTCATAACCTGTTTAGACCTGTTTTTGGTCCGATTCAGCTTTTGACCAAAACTACAAAGTTGTATCCCTATAAGTCGAATATCTACAGTCCAAATTTTAGCCTCCAACTCATTACAACTTAAAAGAGATGAATTTTTTATTGAACTGTCGCAAACCAGGAAAATCACACGAAAAATTCACATAGTCACACAATAAACCCTAATTATTGGACTATCATGCTTTGCAATTTATATCTCTATATAATAGTAATAATCACAAGTAATCTTTCATTAATTACTTGTGATTTTACCTTTTATTTAACAACTTTAAATAAAAAAGTTACACAAACATGCAATTTATAACACATAAATTATGTCAATATTTCACATAATTCAAAACTTGCCATGAGGGTTTCAATCTTCCATTGAAATAGGTTAAGATAATTGTACAAAAACTCTAATTTTTTATTTAATTAAAACGATCTTTAATTATATAAAAAAAAGAAAACAGCTTTTAATTATTTAACATTTAATTAAAAATCAACCAACTCCTAACCCCCCTTCAAGTTTTGATCTTTGTAATTAATAGATCACATATGTGGCTCTGATACCACTGTTAGAATATAGGCATATAACCATACATATAATCACGAGTATATGCAACGTAAGAATCGAAACATATATGCAATCAACTTAATTAACAAATAAAGGAATTAAAACCTGTACCTTTGCGCAAAGCTTCCAATATAATTAAAATCGGGTTTAAAGTAAAACCCTTCTACAATCGCACACTAGACACCCCTATAAAGTATGCTAGTACCCCGATCACGAACCAAACAACCCTTTGTTTAAACCCTCAAAGTTGAAACCCTAAGCAAAACCCGAAAACCCTTTTTCTTGCTAAAAACCGAAAACCCTTTGGAGAGGGGTTTTCAGCCGAACTAAGAGAGGGAGAGAGGAGAGGTTTTTCACAATTGAATGTATTTTGAATGTGTATAAAACCCTTAAGCGTAAGCCCTCTATTTATAGGCTTAGTCAGGAGGGTTTTAAACTTGGTGACCAAGTAAACTCACCATTGAGATTTCTGGCCCTATGGTGTGGAAGAAGGAAACAAATACTAATTCCTTATTACACTCCAATACATCCTCTTTAATTAATTAAATCAATAGTTAATTAATTCGTTATTATATTTTAATTAATATATTACTTTAATATACGAATTAATAATATAGAGTTACTGTGTTATTTCGTATGACCCCGTAGACTTAAGTTATTTCCGGAAATGCATTTAATATAACGTGATCACATACTAATAGCTCCCACTTGAGCATATTATTATAAAGGCAATAACATTGGTTAGCGTCTAACAACACGCTAATGCTACCAAAAATATTTAAGGATAGGGGGTTTTATGAAACACAATAATCTATTCGGGGTATCTAAGTGACTGGGTACTCATGTGGTAAAGACTTAGTTGAAGCATTGTTGGACACTTAGACTAGTGTATGACTTTCCCATCAATATAATCATGTAAACAGTCCATTTTATAGAATTGGTAAACACATTATATATTGTTTGACATGTTTTGAAAAATGTTTTTGTTTTATGTGTCAATGTGGCTTATCACACAATATCTATACTCCATATATAAACAAACTACCCCTTCCCTATTTAGCTCTCTACATTTGAATTGTCCAATATACCCTTCTAACTTTAACCTACCTTCACATACCTTATCTCTAAAATTCTAAAATTACTCTTAAAAAAACTCCACAATTACCTAGAAACCCTATTATGATAAATACTCTATTCAACTCTAAAATTATTATTACGGATAAGAAAAAACATCTTAATTGTCACAGATTATATTACGAAATGTTTAAACAATAATTACTTTTTTATAACTCACGAAATTACTAATCAATTATGTTTTTTTTTTATATTTGAGATTAATTTTAATATTTGACTATTAAATTTTTTAATTGCTCTGACCTCCTCCCTTACAATTGTATGTTTCAAACAATTGGAATTTGTTACTTTTTATGGTAAGTTTTGCACTTCATTATTTCGTTATTTCTTGCACCTAATCCGCGACTTATTTTTAGAATGATAGATACGGTTAGATGTTTCATTGACGCATCTTATGAAAGAAACCTGAACGCTATAAACCGTTACGGAATCTGACGCACTATAGATCGTCGTTGCTGCAACGCGCAGACACCACTCTAGTTAAAATAAAACAAGGACAACACATGTCATATAAAAAAGCTCTTTGTATACCTTAATATTTTCTTTTCATATATATCAAGTAATCCTATTTGGTATTGTTGTAGTTTTGTTTGTAAATTTTCTTGAATCTTCTTTAGTTTTAAGTTTAGAATTACAAAGAAAATGAACCTAGTATTAAAAAATCACCAATCGTAGCTCCCATAAATCTGCCCTTATGTCGTTTGATAGTTTGATTCATGAAAAGCAAAGAATGTTCCTTGTCACATTGTATGCTGTTGTAAACGTAAATTTTCAATATTAATCAGATGAAAATAAAAAACTACGCATTGCATTTAGTGAACTCTTCTGCGATTCCCTCTATGAGACGATATAATTTATCAATAAGATACACATAACAAGATAGATATGCAACCCATTTTGCGAGCCAACTAATATCAAAACAATCACTCGTTTTGTGAACTTACATATGCTTACATTTTGGGAAGTTACATCATCATAACTGTCACCATGTTATATTGTCGATCCCACACAATTAATTGATGGAAAGAGACAGCCAAGTTTAAGGATTTTTTTTTTACGGCACAGTGGAGTATATTAAAAACTAGCAAAAGCTAGAAAGAAAACTTACAGAATAGAAAAAATAAAAAACAATACATCAAAACAAAGATGTAAAGTTACACCATTTATGCTAATCATTCACCACTTTATGAGTCTTACTTAAAATCCATAAAAAAGACATCGATTTAATTTCTTCAAATAATGCAGATGGGGAGACACTAGCATTCTCGTGCACCACTTCATTCCTTTTCTTGCACAAGCACCAAATAGATATTAATTTGAAATATTGCGTAGATAGCTTTCTTTCACATTTTATCACGAACTAAAAAGTTATGATAGGAATGCAAGTCATAAACCTGAAAGGCAAACACATAGTTGATTTTACACCAACCACTCACTTTTGACACTGATTTTACAGCCAAGTTTATATACACATAACTAAATATCGTAGATCTACATTTATTGTGGCATGGTCGCACGGGTTAAAACCGATATGATGCTGCCCAAACTGGCATGACCCGGAACCCAAAAATGCATGAAAATTGAAATTGAGAACCGGCCCGTTGAGCCCCTAGGAGTGTCGGTTTGAGACCGGGTTCTACCGGTTCGCGTTCTAGTGTTACCCGGAAATTTATAATGATAATCCTGCTGGGCTTTACTCAAACATTTGCTGGGCTTCATGTTACACCTGTTGGGCCGGAAAATATATTATCAAGCCTGTTGGGCTACTCATGCATTACGTATAGAAACTTCCAAAGTTCCATGCTCCAATTTCCAAACAGAAAGCTGATGGGCTTCAAAACCAAAAGCTTCCAAGTTCCGATTTCCAACCATATTAAATAGAGTAATACATATTGCATTTAAGCATACTGTATTACATAATACATAGTTACATACTCTATTACATATATTTAATGAGCTCATGCTCATGCACTTTAGAGTTTAGACAGAAAGTTTCAATTTCCAGAAAGCACAACAGAATATAGTGCACCACATAAGTGAAAGTCAGCCAGCTACTGAAAGTCAGCCAGCTACTGAGTTTAGCACTACATAAGTTTCCAAAATACATACATATTAGATGCACTACATTAATAAACTACATTGTATTATCAAAATATAGTGCAACAAAATAAACCCGGAGGAAGAATGAAATCCCGAACCGAGAAACGGCCCGTTTGGGGTTCGGATGGGGTTGGTAGGGGTGCATACGGGTGGGTCAGTGCGGGTTACGGGTTTTCAATCAGTATATACTATAATACTCCGTATAGAGATACGAATTGAAAACAACAGAAAGCTATAATTATTTCATTAGATTCATTTCCTAATGTAAAAAGATCAATGGTATCCAATTCCGTCTTCCATCATTGTATGGGAGTGTCCCAATTGAACTTTCGTCTACAAAAATAAGGGTTTTCCAATATGAAATGACCTTTAAATCTTTTATGTTCTTTTAGAACTTAGTTTCAAATATACATAAAACTTTCAAATTTGAATTAATAAAAGCGCCACAAACAATATTTGATTTAGCCTACATAAATAAACCGACATTTAATATCAACAACTTATATCCTTGATTTCAATTGCGAAAAACAGGATTAAACCAAGGATAGATATTAGTTTTACTTCATCCGTCATCCCTAAAAAAAAATAAAATCTCTTTGTTTCTTAACTTACAATGCATATGTCTACCCTAAAAGCACTAACAAAAGTACAATAAAAGCAGCTAATGATTTACAAACTTTTCTTGATCATGGCTGTAATAATCTAAATACCATTTAACAAACTTTTTCAGCCCGGTTGGCAAATCGGTTGTTGGTTTATAACCAAGTTTCCTCCGGGCCAGACTAATATTCGCATGTGTGAACGGAACGTCACCGTTCCCAGGCATTGTCACCACATTTTTCTTGGCCTTTTTCTTCAAATTCTTTTCCAAGATGCTTACCAATGTTGGTACTGTCACTGGTGAAGTATTCCCCAAATTGAATATCCGATAAGGTGCTGCTCCCCTCTTCTTCCCACCCGACCCAGTACTCTTACCCGAAGTATCCAATGCCGCTACACATCCTTTCACAATATCATCAATGTAAGTAAAATCCCGAGCCAAATCCACCCGGTCCTTTCCTCGATAAATAGTTATCGGTTTCCCATATAAAATATTCCGTGTAAAAGAAAAATATGCCATGTCGGGCCGACCCCACGGGCCATAAACCGTGAAAAACCTCAAACCGGTTATCGACAACCCATAAATATGATTATAACTATGCGTAATTGCTTCACCAGCTTTTTTAGTAGCTGCATATAGGGAAGCGGGTCGATCTGTTCGATCCGCTTCTGAAAAAGGTGTTTTATCATTTAACCCATAAACAGAACTGGAGCTCGCCCATACAATGGCGGGCTGCCGCTCTGTTGACTTACATTGTTCTAGCAACGTGACCAAACCAGCCACGTTGCTATTAACATAAGAATGCGGATTCTCAATCGCATAACGCACTCCTGCTTGCGCCGCTAAATGCATCACATGTGTAAATTTCACAACCTCAAAAACTCTTTCTAAAAGTCCGCTATCATTAATATCACCTTCCACGATGAACACGTTTTTTGATTCCAACAATTTCCGCCGTGATTGCTTCAACTCGGGGTCATAATAATCATTAAAATTATCAATCCCAACAACGCCGTCACCACGCTTTCTTAACGCAAGAGAAACATGCATTCCTACAAAACCGGCAGCACCCGTAACAAGAACCGTTATTCCATTTTTTCGGTTTGTTGTTGCTGATGTACGGATTTGTTTTTCCCATAGGGGTCCACCGTGGGGCGATTCCCACGTGCTCGCTCCACGGTGTGAACTCGTGTGATGAAGGTAACGACTTCCAGAATCTACAAAGCTTTGTATAGACATATATGACACCATCAATGCTATTAAAAACAATGCCCAGATAATCATTGTAGTTGTCGACGTGAAACATCTTGATATCGCTCTATTCATCGTGTTATGATGGATTTTAATCTTGCCGGGTGTTGAAGGAAATAATTCTTCCTCTAACGCCTGCGGCATTATTTAAATTTCGGTTTCGGATACTGGATATTAGTACCAAGATTTGGTTTGGTTTGGTTTTCTAATTTAAGAAAACAAATTAGGTAATTGTTTGTTTCTGTTAAAGATTGAAAGAACAGATGCAGAAAGAAAATGATTGTCTGTCTGCAGCTGCTAAAGATTAAGGAAGAGATAGGGGAGAATATATAAATGGTGGCCTGTAATTACGCGTGAACGCGTTAAAGAATGGGACAGCTAAGATGATACAGATGAGAGATACATTTTTTGGACTAAAATGAGAAGGTTTTAATTTAGAGGGACTAGTTTATAACTTATGGAATAAAGTTGTGGTCATGACGTCCCTATATTTTTGCGCCATTGTTTTTGGACGAAGGTTTTTTGAAATTAAAGACAAATATAAGATGGAGGAAATTTTTTTTATTTTTTATTTTTGAAAGGTAAATGGAGCTAAAAGAAAAGAAAAGAAAAGAAAGGAAAGGTAAAATTAAGGTTTTTTCGCCCAAAAGTTTTCTGGCCATTTTGGCCTGATTTGGAAGAAAACTCGTGGAAGGGGTGGTTTCCGGTGGTGGTTGGGTGGAAGGGTTGGTTATAGGTGGTGGTGGCAGGTTTCCGGTGGTGGTTGCAGGTGGTAGTTGCAGGTTTCCGTTGGTGGTTGCAGGTTTCCGATGGTGGTTGCAGGCCGGGTTTCCGGTGGTGAGTGGGTGGAAGGGGTGGTTGCAGGTGGTGGTTGCAGGTTTCCAGTGGTGGTTGCAGGTGCTGGTTCTGATTGTTTAGATTATTTTTCTTTCACTTTCCTTTCAAACTCGAGAATGCTTTTATAAATGTAATCTTCTATCATTTCTTCCCCTATCCAATCTTTTCCTTTCTTTTCTTTTAATAAAAACTCGAGAATGCAGTGTTAGGTTTTATGCTAAAGAGTTAAGGGATATTTTTTATTATTTTATATAATAGGTTTAGTGTTTGTGGCTTATTTTATCTATTTAAAGAAAATAATAGTTTACAGTGGGAAAGATATTAGGGATGAGCATAAAATCTCAAATACGGATTCCGTCCCGAGTCCCAAGTGGGACCGGGACCAAGTTTTGATAGTTTTCGGGATCGGTACCAATCGGTACCGGGATTGGAAAATACCGAGCAAATCCCGACAGTCCCATCTAGTCCCAACATGCAAGGAAAATGACATTTTACATATGGTGAATGCTAGTATGCTACGTGAATCTAAAATCTGTATCTAAATTTATATGATTCTATATTTATGTCATATGTAAATCTACATGACCATAGGTACATCAGTATATCAATTGTATATATCCATATCTATGTGTATATCTGATGTACAACATTTTACAGCAGGTTAGTTTTATATATATAGATAGATATAGAATATAGATATACAGAATCAACATAGAACTATAAGAGTACAAGATGTAAAGATATACGTGAGAACAAAGCATGTATATATGTATGATTCATTTTTATGAACAACATGAATACATGGAGTATGTACGAGTGTTTCACGTGAATTTAGATATATATCAACTGACTGCTCCATTTCTTTATATTACAGGGAATACGATTGCATAACTTCATCTTTACAAATATCATATCCTTTGAAAGAAATTGTGATAGTATGTGTTAACATTTAATTGGGACTAGTCGGGATTTGGTACCGATTTCCCGGTCCCATCTCGGGACGGCGCCGGTACCGATACCAATTCAAATGGGACCGGGATCGGTACTATGTTTTGGCCATTTTCGGGAACGGTATCGTCGGTACCGGGACTGGTACGAGACGGTACCAGTCTCATGCTCATCCCTAAAAGATATCATATGGATAATGCATGTGAAAATTTTCTTAAAAGAGTCTTATTTGAAGATGTATGTCACATTTATACAAAAAGTTATTTATTTGATAGAAAAGTTTTTTACCACCTAATATAGAGAGAAACGAGAAACTATCAAATCATAAGATGATGGTATTATTATTCATCACCTATTTTCCTTTGATGATGACTTATATATAGTTATTTACTATACTTTTTATTTCTAATAGCCCAATAGTTATACACATTGATACTTGGTCATTAATCATGTTAACAAAGAATGTTTAAGGCACGATAGAAGAATTCGAGTAAATGACGAACACACATGGCTCATTTGGTCTATTTATACAAGCGGCGATCACCATTGAGCCTGTTACCATATATACATTAATACATACATAGATACATATGTACATACATTCATACATATCGACGAATCATGTTATGCCCAATCGAATGATCGAGAAACATATTGGGCTAGGAATTGAGATTTTTGGCCCAAATGGCCCCATTTATGTGATTGAACACACACGACCCATTAGAACAATTTATGCATGCGGTGAACATGTTCGGCCTAACATACCCGATGATTAGCATACATACATCCATATATATATATATATAGGGTAACATTCCGGTGAGAACTGATGTGTAAAATCGAGTTATAAATTTAAAAACAAAAAATACCGATTAACTGACTACTTCACACTCTCGGGCAGAGGACCCGTTCGTATGCAATATAGTTTAAAGGTAAGTCCAGGTCGAATCCACAAAGACTAATTAAGAGTAAGCGAGTTTTAAGTAGTTTAAGAAAAACTTTGGATTTTAAAGACTCCCGTCATATTGGATTTTGAAAAAGTTAGTTAATTAATAAAATTAGTAATTCCGAAGAATTAAACGAAAAGAGAGTTTTTAATATCAAAACTAATTAAAAGATCATCTACTTTCGACTCCATGACACATTAACTCCGGTTGCATTTAAATTAAAACTCAATCCAAATATGTTGACAAGATAACCTAGATTCGAACAAAGAAACTCACTTGGCGGCCGACAAGTTCATAACTCTATTCAATTTCATTAATTAACTAGTTCAATCATAGAAAATAGGCACCACCAACGTTTAATAAGATTTAACCCAATTAATTAATTTGTTTTGGTTAAGTATTAACAATTATGTCTACTTGAAATTAATGTGACACCATTAACTATTAACCCCAATTAACAAATCGTTTCCTATGATTACCATGCCGTTTACTATCACTCCATGAACTAACAACAATTACTCATAGACAAATAATTGAAATCTTACTTATGTACTTCCGACACAATCGACAAAGCATATAAATATCATCAACAAGCATAATAATATAGAATAAGAAAACGATTCATTAAAATCACGACATAACATTAATGAAAATCAACTTGGATTAAAAACTATGCAACCATCGTCTTTGTATCACTTCATCTCAGTAGATGATGAAGTGTTTAGCTACTCATAATCATAATTAATAACAAAGAATAAAGAAAAGTAATAGAGTCGAACAGAATTTTTATTGCGGCTGTTAATCGAGTTGAAGCAGAAAAGTCCATAAAATCTCAAAGATGAAATTTCCCTTTTTTCGTTTATTGCTATTCTCGAACTCCAAAGAGCCTTCTACGGCTCCACATTCTGCCGTCCAATTCCCCTTCGAACCGACCCCTTACTAGCCGACCACTCAAACTCTAAACTCTCCTCTCTATTAATTCAAGAGCACCTCGTTTATAATATATATAGATATAGTTGTTGTCGGTTGATGCGTTCAAAACAAAGGGGCCGTGCCCTCTTTTCTTTTTCTGGGCCAGATGAACAATGGCTAGGCCCAGCTTCTCCTTTTATTTATTTGGGTTGCTGACTTCTTTCTTGGGCTTAATCTTCACGTGAACAATGATAGTAATGGTCGAGCTCCTTTTCTTTTCTTGCTGCTCTCCCACGAAACATAAGCACAAAATAGAATGATCCCAATTAATGTTTGACAATTACTCCATCACTTTTACTAGCAGGTCATGTGAACTTGCCTAGCCCATCAACTCTGTATTGTACTCCATCACGTGTACATGGATTTCAATCTTGAGCTTCCTTCTATTAACATCAACAAAATCATCATCTTTTAACACATTTATTTCTTTAACCATCATTTGGACCTATGATACAAAATACCATATGTTAAGTATCAAAAATCATTAAAGTTCATAAATTTAAACATAAAAAATATAATATCGCATAAAATGAATACATATAAAATAGGCGATATAGAGAACACTCTTAAAATAAGAACGGGCAGAACACTTAAAAACATCATTTTGAAGCATTAAAAGTCCATAAAACTAACATAGTGCATAACTAGTTATCATTATTTAAGTGTTTAACAACATATTGATCCGTCAAAAACAAAAAACATGATTTTCTCGATTTTGACAGACCAATGTGTTGTTAAACACTTAAATAAAGCATTAAAAGTCCATAAAACTAACATAGTGCATAACTAGTTATCATTATTTAAGTGTTTAACAACACATTGATCCGTCAAAAACAAAAAACATGATTTTCTCGATTTTGACAGACCAATGTGTTGTTAAACACTTAAATAATTATAATTAGTTATACACTATGTTAGTTTTATAGACTTTTAATGCATCAAATTGTAATTTTTAAGTGTTCTCACCGTGTTTTTATTTAAAACTGATCTTATTTGATTGTCCCCTATGCATATATATATATATATATATATATATATATACATGTTCATACCTACCAATGAATCATGTTAGGCCCAAATAGATGATTGAGAAACACACTAGGTTTACTTAAATAACAAATGAAGTATAAGGCCTAATATCATATTCAAGTGAATTACGGACACATATGACCCATTTGATCATTTATATAGTGAACATATTGGGCCCAATATCAACCACGAACTACAATGACATTTCAAAACCATCATCGGATCCAAAACCAATATTTACAATGTAGTTCAACTAACCAAATAGGAAATTAAAGTAACAAAAAAAAAGTCTATGCCTTTATGAACTATTAAATGAAATGATTATTTATTTTAAAATATAGTGCAATAATAAAACGAAGAAATTGACAGTTTTATTTTAATATAGAAAATTTATTACCTAAAATATTAAAAATGACTAATGGGATGGTGACTCATTGATAAGGTATTTGACTTTGGGGAAATCAATCAGGGTTTGAATCATATTTTTTACATTTGTAGGAATGGATTATTAAGGAGAGTTTTCAAAAGTTTCAAGTTTCATCTCAGGCATGCGTGGTTCGAGCACCGCATACTGCCCATTTAGATGTCACTGTGGTGTTTCGAATGATAACTACTAACTCGTTGTTCAAAAAAAGAAATTAAAAATGGGTTTCTACCAATATATATATTCATTCCTAAACAAATAAGAACACTTTGATGATAACTATTTTTGATTTAGAACCATTATATCAAATTTATTTATTTCATTTTTATTAAATAACTATATTAATACTTATGCTTTATATGAATATATCATTTTCTATATTTACTTTTAATGCATATTTACTTTTAATTTTAGAAATTTACATAATTAAAATTTTTTGTTCCTAATGCATCGTAGCATGTATAATTTCTTTGTGATTTATATTAACCTTCTTAAAATGAATAAATAACAGATGAAATCTTTAGTAAGCATGTTTAATTTCGATGTGATTCGAAAACATATGCATTTACATCTTTTATAAATATTAAAAGAGAATTTTTAATTCTAAATTGAATAAATTAAGCCTCTTTATTAATTTTCAACATTCAATATCGATCATTGGATCAACCTTGATTACATCATCTTTGATTAAATAATTAGTTAAGGGGGCAGAGTGGTAGGATTTATGGCAAATTTATGGGTCCAACCCTCTAGGTATACCACTGCCAACAATGATTTTATGACAAAGAGGGTAGGTTGGAGGGTACTATACCCTGTGTTGATAAATGGTGAGAGAAGGTGTGGGGGAGTGTGGGGGAACTTGGGAGAGGCAGTCGAGGTGGGGCCTAGCTGGTCCAAAAAGCCGTTGCTCAATTAAATAAATAAAAAACTCTTTTTCATCTAGTATCTATATATATATGAGAGAGATCAAATAAGAAGGTGTCTTAAGGAGAGAAGGGAGAGAAGCTCTTATGAACCAACTTCTCTCCCTTCTCTCCTTAAGACATATTCTTCCAGGATCTCTACCCTATATATATATATATATATACACACACATCTATCAATTTTTTTAAAACAAAACTCAACCAAACACATACATTTTCACCCACAAAACACCCAATAACCTTTTCATCTAAAAATGTCTTCAAGTTCTTCAAGTTTATTTAATTTTTATAAAAATGTTGCATCGTATTTTTCTTTTTCTAGTTTATGTAATGTTATGTTTTCTTAATATTAAATAAAATGTTATGTATTAATTTTAAATTGTTTAAGCTAAAAAAAGGAAAAAGAAAAAAATATAATTTGGGAGGGTTGAGAATTTATCGGCCGTCAGTAAAAAGAGTTGGGAGGGTTGGTTGGGAAGGTTGAAAGGTTAAATTGAGTTGGAGAGATTTTATTAGTGGAATTTGGGAGGGTTGATAAATTTGCACCCTAGCACTCCGGCCCCCCTTATATACTTTTTCAGTCCCTCAACTTTAATAAGTATGAAACTTTCGATATATTAATATTAAAATGATAATTAAGTTAGTTCAAACCATTTATTTCCACTTCCAAAGTTTAAGGCCTCCATAATGTCAAGCTTGATTAATTTGTAATAAACTAATACAAACCATTAGCACTAAAAGTTATCATTATAAATGAATGTTATATATTTCTATAATATATATATATATATGTTTCTTTATTTTGAAAACCATTTTTTTTATAAGAACCATGAGAACTTTTAAAATATGTATTTGTTCACATTTTTTTTTTGTTCATTCACATGAGAAATAATATAAAAATTTATGTTGTATAAGAAATTTTTTTAAGAAACCTTTAAAATAGTCTTTTGTGAACTTGTGAATGAATTTATTCACGTTTTTTGTTCGCATGTGATAAACGGCTATATATAAGGTTTTGAAAATAAATTTCTTCTACAACATATGTTTTTTATGACATTTCACATGTGAATGAAGAAAAGAAACATGTGATCCAAGATGAAATTTAGGAGTTCTTACGGTTCTTATAAAAAAATGAGTTCTCAAAATAAAGATCCCCTATATATATATATATTGGAAAAATAAAAAATATATAAATTATTTTATGAAAAAGTAGGGACCGTTAGTTTAGTTCAAACTTTTTATTATAACCCTTATATCAAAATAATTGTATCATTACCAAATTTATTATTAAGTAAACATGATATTAGTACTTTTATTTTTTTTTATTTATATAAAACATAACTTTATGTATTAATCCAAATTTATTATTAAGTAAACATGACATTAGTTCTTCTATTTTATTTATTTACTAGCTTATAAACCCGGGTGATACCTGGACGTATTAAAAAAATTAAGATTATGGGATACAAAGAGATAAAGATAAAAAACAACGCTATTCACATTTTTATAAAAAGTAAAGATAAAATTAAAAAACCATACAACTGTAAACATGTTATAAATTGGATATAATAAAATTAGTGAGACGTTATTGATAAAATATGACATATGGTTGTATATAAAATATGTAATTTACATTATGTTTCGTTAGATTTTAAAAAAACTTTATAGTAAAAAAATTAAAAGTAAAAAGTTTAGAGATACTGTCATAAATCAGTTGAATAAAAAGACACAATTATTAAAAGAAATTATGGAAATGCAATGTAAATATTTTTTAAAATTAATATTGTCATCCAAATTTTTCTTTATTTATATAATAGAATAGAAATAGATAATAGATATGGGCGCTCTAGTGATCATATGGCAAATAGCCAAATAACATACATGATAGATATTTAAAACTTTTAGAATACTAATATTTATATACATATATTAAAAAATTAGAAATTGATATTTATACATAATCATAGTTTGAAAGGATGAAAGTGGAAATTCTAGGTTAACCGGTTTTGCAAAATCATAGCTTAAACGTCCGTTTTATTGCAAAACACTTCAAAAAAACACTAATCTTTCAAAATGAAAACAAAGTTGATTATTATATCAATGTATATATCTTAAACTTTTCATAGCTTAATGTAATAAATATCATTTACTCTAAGTACCTTTTTTAAACATTTATTATTAATTAAAAAGAGATATCTACAAAAGAAAAAAAATTTTTAATTATATTTAATTTTTAATTATATTTAACTAAACAAATTTGATCATCTTGAATTTCAAATTATAACTTGAATCATTAATTTTAAGTTTCACCATAGAGACATAAAATCATGATCCTTTGAATGTAAATGCAACAGTCTTCATATAAAATTTTGTTTATATGTAAATTAACTCATTATGGTAATGAGATTATGACTTTTGAGTTAATGGCTAACTAAGCTAATATGTCTATGTAATGTAATGATCTCTAAATTTGTCTATCTAACACAACAAAAAACGAATTTTGTCTATGTAATATATGAAACCAGATAATATACGAGTAGTCGGTCACCACTTTAAAATTAGTCAATTCGTGTCCTATGTGACACTTTGACCAACCTTAAGTGTAAAAACTGATTATTTACATTGTTACATGTATTATAATTATAATATTTATTATATATGGATATTTACTTTCATATTTATGTAATTGTATTTTAGAATGTTCTCTTGAAGCTTATATATACAAGACTATATTGTAACCCTACGTATCCCTCATTAATAGAATCTCATCCTCTCCCTACTATTTTCTCTCAATCTTATAATACGTTATCAGCACGATAGCTTCTAAAAGCCTTAATAATAAAAATTGTCGGCCGAACAATATACTTTGCAGTTTGGAGGTATGATTTTTTTTTTTTTTTTTTGTTCGAAACATTAATTGTTATATGGCTCTTCTCATGATATTACAATATGTCACAAATCCTCTTTTGATTCTTTCAAACTATTTTTTTTTATTAATTAAACAAGATTCTTTTTTTTCTTTTGAGAGATAACTTAACCTGTTCCTTACAAATTTACTTTAAATTCATATTAATTTATTAAGCAAACCACTCTTAAACATGAGAAGAGATAACAGATTTGATGTTTCGTTATTATATGATCGATGTCTTGCTTATTGTTATTATTTTTTTTACGATGTCTATAATATATATGCTATCATGTTAAAAGAACTTATAGTTCTTTCAATTATTCAGATTGCTTAAAGCAATTTACGTTTACATAACATTAGTTATGCAATAAAAAGAACTAATTGTTCTTTCGTTATTCACTAAGGTGAATCATAACTACGGTTATGCAAAAAAAACTTTAAGGTTTCATTACTAATTGATTTTTTTTCGTTATTCACTGAGATGAATCATAACTATGATTATGCAATAAGAAACTTAAAGGTTTCCTCTTCTTGGATTGAATCAATAATAACATAACTAGAGTTATGTTTTGAAGAGCATGAATTTTTGATATTAATATTTTGCTACTCTTTGAATATAAATTGAAAGCATAAATAATTGTAGCTTGAGTTAACATATTAGCTAATAAACGATGGTTTATTATGCAAGAACTACAATTGACTATATATTGTTTTTATTTGTAGTTATAATGGCGCTCGCATATGCTCGCTACAAATGGTTGCACCTTAGGTTGCAAGATTTTAAAAGTGTAAGCGAGTATGATTCAGTTATGTATAGCATCACATCTGAATTGAAATTGTGTGAAAAAAAAGTCACAGATGCTGATATGCTAGAAAAAACACTCTCGACTTTTCATGTTTCAAATCTGCTTCTTTAGCAACAATATCGAGAATGTGGTTTTAATACATAATATTATGAGCTTAAATCTGCTCTTCTTCTTGCTGAACTAAATAATGGGCTTTTGTTAAAAACCCATTAGTCGCGTCCTACTAGCTCTAATGATAATGGCCGTAAAGGTGGTCATACTAAAGATTGGCGACGTGATGGTGAAAGCTCTAAAGTCAACGATTTTTTTTAATGATGATTCAATTCCAAATGAGAATCTTGATCTGAATTCCATTGAGCATGACCCAAAAATGGGAGTTAACTTTGATGTTTCTGATTTCTTCAATGACATTGAAGAGGAAAAATTGGTTTATGCTAAAGATGCAAACTCTAAGAATTAGTTTTGATTAGTCGTACTATTCGTCTTGTTTTTCTCGTAATAAATTGTGTCTATTGTCTAGTCAGTAATAGTTGATGTTTTTAGTTAGTTTTTAGAAATTTGCGATTTACTTTACCGTGATAATAAATCATGTTTTTCTTTAGTTCAAAGTTATGGTCATTTGTTTTTTAATTATTTCGATGCATCATTATGATAGATATAATTGTGGCTAGTAAATTTTGAGATATAGATCATATATCTAGTAGTTTCTGTAAAGACATAGACTATAATTTTTTTTTCTTTCATACTTTCTGTAGTCGATTGAATTGAAGGTTTTAAACTTGATACATCATATATTTATTTCCAAAGATGTTAGTTGGTTCTAAGCCACATCTTTTCTAATTTATAATAGCGTTGTACCCGCGCGATGCAGCGGGGGAATAAGAAAAAAACCACCAGTGGTTTGATGGTGGTTTGTGGGGCAGCGGCGATGAAAAAGAAAAAATAATAAGCCGGCGGCGGTGGATGGTGGTTTGATGGTGGTTTTTGAGGCGGTGGTGGATGGTGTTTATCGGGGGATAGCGTACATAGAAGATGGATTGAGGCGGTGGATGGTGTTTATATGGGGGGAGAAAATCAGAGAAGGGGGGAGGGAGAGAAAATCGAAAATCGGATGAACGTATGTGTATGTAATGAGCGTGATGGAGAAAAAATAAGGTAGTGTAAATTAGGAGGGCATAAAAGACATTTTAAAGGTAGAGGTGTTAAAAGAGGGGTGGGGTAGTTTGCTTATTAAGGGAGTATAGATATTATGTTTTCAATCGGCTAGAAATTAGTATTAATACTAGATTTTAGACCCGTGTCCAACACTGGACACGAGATTTACGATATTAACAATATTAGATTTTCATACATTTAAGTCACAAAAGCTTACAATTATAAAAAAACCCGTTTTAAAGTTTTATATTTTGCAAGTTGTAGTACAATAATCATAGGTTCCTCACTGTCATTATTAGCCTAGACATATTGATGAAATTGTTTGCTGTAGTCATTTCACAAGGCACATGCTATATATAATAATTTCTCCATTATAATATATTTTGAAACAGATGTACTCATAATGTGATATTATTAGGAAAAATAATTAAGAATTGAAATATAAACATATTTGTGATCCCGAACTTGACATTCAAGTATAACATGCATATGTTTATTTTCAATCACTTGTTCTATGATAATATGATAACAATTAGGATTATTTTTATATTTTTTGATAACAATTAGGACTCTTCTAATATTTGTTAATAAGTCATTAGGTTTTCAAATAAATATTTTTTTGTAGAAAATATTTCATATATATGTTAAATTTTTTTTATTTAATTAAATGATTGTAAATTTTAAAAAAAATTCTTAAGTTGATGACTAAAAATAAATATAAATTAAGTATTCAGGGCTAAAAAGTGTAAATTATTGATGGAAAACAAAAAAATGTAAATTAATGAGACTTTTTTACAAATTAATATAATAATATATTTGGATAATGATTATTAGGATTTTTAATTTGTAGTTTATCTAAATGATGACATCATCAAAAGTCAAGTTGATGAAATCGAACGATGTGATTAGTTAATTAGTCATTAGTTCAACTGTCTTATAATATATATTAAGATAGTGTCATCATGCTTTTTAATTATGTCTCCTACAATAATAAAAAGGAAAGCTTTGATTTATTGTTTTGTCCGATAAATAACATGAGAGTGCCTACTAATTTTGACTTATATGCATAATAAAAGTTTTTGTTTTGAAATTTTTCCAAATGATGGTTAGTGTTCGAAATAAAGATTTTAGTCATAGTCTTGATTTGACTAATAAGATTTGTTTTATCACTTATTTACTTTTATTATTATTTTAAAGGATATGAATATCGCTATGGCAAATGGTGAAGATGAATGTCTCGTCGACAGTGCAACAACAAATACCATCTTGAAAAATAAAAAATATTTTTATGAGTTGCATCTTGCAAAAGCTAATGTTAGCACAATTTCTGGTACTAGTAACATGATTGAAGGCTTTGGCAAAGCTTGTATTATGTTGCCAAATGGAACAGAGTTACTAGTCAATAATGCCTTATATTCTAGTAAATCTAGAAGAAATTTATTGAGTTTCAAAGATATAAGGTGTAATTATTATCACTTTGAAACTATGGTTGAAAATGGCATTGAATATCTTTTGATAACATCCACTGAAAATGACCATAAACCAATAGTGGAAAAATTGAAAGGCTTATATTCTACATGTATAAGCGAACTAGAAGTTAATATGGCCTCTAGCAAAAGGCTAGCAAATCCAAAATTATTTGCCTTGTGGCATGATAGATTGGGGCATCCTGACAATACAATGATGTCAAGAATTATTCAAAATTCTAATGGCCATCCACTAAAGGATATTAAGATCCTTCTAGCAAAAGATTTATCATGTAAGGCCTGCTCTCTTAAAAAATTGATAATTAGGCTCTCTACATGCAAAGTTGAGAATGAATCTCCTCAATTTTTGGAACGTATTCAAGGAGATATTTGTGGGCCAATTACTCCTCCATGTGGACCATTTCGATATTTTATGGTACTAATTGATGCATCAACTCGATGGTCACATGTTTGCTTGTTATCAACAAGAAACGTTGCATTCGCTAAGTTATTGGCGCAAATAATTAAATTGAGGGCACATTTTCCTGATCATCACATCATGAATATAAGGCTTGATAATGCAGTGGAATTTACATCCCAATCTCTTAATGATTATTGTATGTCAATTGGGATAAATGTGGAGCAGTCGGTTGTACATGTGCATACACAAAATGGTCTTGCTGAATCATTTATTAAAAGATTGCAGTTAATTGCAAGACCACTGATTATGAAATCTAATCTCCCATCATGTGCATGGGGACATGCTATTTTACATGCCGCAACGTTGGTTAGATTAAGACCAACTGCATATCATAAATATTCTCCATTACAATTGGTTTCTGGAAGAGAACCAAGTTTGTCCCATCTAAAAGTCTTTGGTTGTGCTGTTTATGTGCCAATATCTCCTCCACAACGTACAAAGATGGGACCACAAAGATTTTTGGGAATATATATTGGTTTTCAATCCCCATCAATTATCAAGTATATGGAACCATTAACTGGAGATGTTTTTACAGCACGCTTTGCTGATTGTCATTTTGATGAAACAACATTCCCAAAGTTGGGGGGGGGGGGGGCAAAAGAAAAACCTGAAAAAGAAGATTTAACATGGAATGCCACATCCATATCATATCTTGACCCTTGAAATGGGCAAAGTGAACTTGAAGTTCAAAAGATTATTCAATTACAAAGAATAGCAAATGAATTGCCGGATGCATTCATTGTTGCAAAACGAGTTACTAAATCACATATATCGGCTGTAAATGCTCCTGCCGAATTGATATTCCGAAAAACTCAGATGAGTCCATTATACGTAGAAAACGTGGAAGACCAATTGGATCAAAGGATACAAATCCACGGAAAAAGAAAGAACAAAATAATATGATTGGCAAAATCGTGGAAAAGGTAAATCTTGTGCCAAAAGAAAATGATGATTCCACTATTGATGTGGATGGATTTTCAGAATCCCATGTACCTAATGATGAGATCTCAATTAATTATGTACAAAATGGTACATCATGGGATAGAAATAAAACACGTGTTGATGAAATTTTTGCATATGCTATATGTAAATTATGTTAAAATGTGTAGTGAACCTTTATGTGGAACGGAATGTAGGTATTTAGAGAGAAAGTAGGTATTAGAACATGCAATAATTAATTGGCCAAAAGGTTGAGTTTCATTACATGTAGGGGGTTTATATAGGCATATAAATTGCACTTAAACCCCCTTCATAATTACAAACAAGTACATGAATTATTACAAGACAAACCCCTTAATCTAAACATCATAAACGCTAAGGACATAATAAATACAAATTTACAAAACACGCACTACAAAATATAAAGCTAACAATCTCCCCCTTAGTGCTGTTTTGTAAACGATCATCGATTAGCTCTTTTCTTCTTCCTTTGGCGCCTATTTCGTTTCTTCGTTGATGATTCGGGTTTGTCATGAAGAAAGGTTTGGTCTTTAAAGGCTCTTTTCTTGTACTCGCTCTCATTTTCTTTCCAGAACTTCTTTGGGACAAAGTGGTACTTGGGATCTTCTGGTCGGTTAGGTGGTTCAATTATGTTGAGAATCTTTGATGTGGAGAAGACTTTGAAGATTTCTCTTTGTTTTCATTGTCTTTATGCAACTTTGGCTGTTGGATTCTTAAACATTTTGTGAAGGCGAAGACTTAGGCTTCTTGCGAAATGCGGAAGCTTGGTATAAAGTGCGGAAGCTTGGCTTGGTGTAAATTTGGTGTGAAAAATGATTTGTCATTTTAGCTCCTCCCTAAATTGAGCAAAATCTTCGGAGCAATAAATCATCTTCAAAGCTTTCATTGTGCTCCCCCTTAAATGGGCAATCTATTGTGCTCCCCCTTAAAAAGACAATCAATATCAATCTTTAACACATTTCTTCCCCTCATGATGAACATGTTTAATATGTTCATCATGCAATAGTGATTGATTGCCCAAAAGGTGAATGAAAAGGTACAATGTTAGCACTCAAAAATAGGGTTAAAATGAAATTAGTTTAATGATGGAGGGGATATTAGTCAACATAGGTCAAATGTATAAATATCCCTTTCCACCCCTAGATTTGTAAGCTTTTTCCCCAATTTCCATAATTAATCCCAATCATTCCACTCTAATTTCTCTCTCATCTCCATCTTCAACCTCCATACACACACAAACACTTTTTCACACACTAACACCATTTTTGCTCATCTCCATCATCAAATTTCTACTATACATTTGGTATCAGAGCACAACAACTATACGTTGGCAGATCCAGAGCTTGATTTCGTGCAATAATCATCCAATTTTCAATTTTTTCTTTCCAAAAACCGTTTTTGTTACGAAAAGTGGGATTTTGATACAGTTGATCATATCTCGTAATTTGTATACTGTTCGAAGCATCTTTCGATTACGATTTCATCGGTATATCATTTGTGAAATTTCGTTGAGAAACGAAGGAGATATCATTGATTTACTTTTCGAATTTTATTTAAAACGATCTTCACTGTTCTTCACCATTTCACCTATCAAATCTCATAAAATCATAGTTTTTTGTTCACCAATAGATTCGTGATACTTTAAAACACATTCCTGTCAAATTTCAAGTTCCAATTCGATCTAAATCTCTAGTTCGAATTTTAGCTTTTTGGCGCGATTTTTTGGTTTTAAATCTGTTGTGTTTTGTGTTGAATTTTGTTCATAGATGTGTAGTTGAGGTGAAAACGAGCAGTTTGCAAGTGATTTCAAGTCCTAGTAATTCAAAAGTTATCGAAGTTTTTGAAGTCGTTAATGGAGTTTTTGGTTAAAACTGCTTGTTGAGGAAGAAGATGATCTCAAGACGATCTTGATAGAACGATCTTATTTTGGCTCCTAAAACGATCTTCATAAGATCGTTTCACTTTCTGTCCCTAAGACGCTCTTGACAAGACCATCTCACCTAGGACGATCTTGTTTACCTTATTTGGATCTGTGTGATCGAGTTTGTGGATGTGTACTTTCGTGTTTTGGTTGGAAACCATACACTCTGGGTAACTAATCATCATTGATTGGTTTTGCTCAAAAATCTTTCTTCCAAATCTAAACGAAACTCTGCCCAAATTTTTATTTAAATTTCTATACTTAGAAATTTTTTTACACAAACATTTCTAAGACGATCTTCACCAAGATCGTCTCAGCTCTTGAAACTAAGACGATCTCCTCAAGATTGTCTCATCTCTCAGATTCCAAGACGATCTCTTTAAGATCGTCTCACCTTCACTTCTACATTTTCAAACCTTTCTGATGACGATCTTATTCAAGATCGTTCCATTTCCAAAAGTTCCAAAACAACTTCTCCTTAGACGATCCCTTTCAGATCGTCTTACGTTCCAATTAATTAAAGAGTCTTTTGGCGGGAAAAATAATTTTTGCCCATGATCTTAAAATGGCATGATTCATGGAGATTTGAAGTTTGTTAGCGTTCGAAAATTTTTCGGTCCGTTTTTGTGCGTTTTCGACGCGGTTTTGGCGAAAATTTTTAGAAATTATCAAATTTTTCCTATGATCATGATATCCAAAGTTTACATGAAATTCAAAGTTTCATAAGAACATATTTCGGCAGCAAAATTTGGAGGGAAACCTGAAATTAAAAAATTTTCAATTCTTAATTCTTCATTTCAATTTCAATCACAATTACCTTTCATTTCATTTCACCTATGCTCAACAAAATGTCAATCGAAATTACAAAAGATTTTATTCATTCCTTGTCAGAAGATTTAATAGGCTTAGAACCAAGTTGGAAAGAGATTCATCATCATGTTTCTAAAACTTGCTCATGTGGTGCTCAATATGTTTCTACAATTGTATTGTGGCTGAATATGAAAGAAAAGAAGCTAACTTGAAAAAGCTTCTTGATATTCTGGAACAACACCACCATTTCCAATTTGAAGTTCAACATCTCAAAAAAGAAAACAAAGAGCTCAAACAGGCAAATGATCTAAAATTGTCCTAACATGGAAAGTGTTAAAAAAGAACAAGATCTTTTGCAATCCAAGATTTCAAGTCTATCAAAGGAATTGGAAACTTCCAACAAGAAGCTGAATGATACTATCTTGAAGAGCAAATCAAGAGAACTTATTTTGCAAGAAAAGATTTCAAGTCTTCAACTTCAGTTGCAAAATGAGTCCTCCATTTTCTTAACCATGGAGAGCAAGTTCATTGATGAGATGAACAAAGTTGAGAAGGAGAGACAAGATGTTTGCAACAAAATCAAGACTCTTGAAGAGAATTGTTTGCAACTTCAATCAAATGAAACATCTCTACAAAAGAGAATCTTTGAACTTGAGATGGAATTGCAAACACAATCAACATCTTGTGACACTTAAAGTGATGATGGCTCAGTTTATCATGATGCAAGTCCAATACTTCCAACTGAACTTGATGCTCCAAAGAAAGCTTACACTGAGTCCATCCCAAAGAGCTCCAAAGTCAATGTTTCATCAACCCCTGTCCGAAAGATGTCTCAGTTTACTAATTACTCATTGGACAAGAGTAAGAAGTATTCAAAGCCATCTACCATTGATGGAACAGAATCTTCAATATCATTCCTATCTTTTGAAGACAATACAACTTTCATCTTACAAGCCAAAGCTCAGTTGCCTAAGCTCACATGGAAATCAGTTTACAAACAAAAGTCAACTGAGAAAAAGACAATCAAATACTCTTTTTGGCAACTCTACAATCTTGCACCTAAATCAATTCATATGCCAAAAGTGAATGTCTTATCCTCTCCACTGCGTCCACGAAAACTCAACTTTTCAACGACTTCGAGTTTTCACCCTCCGTGGACTTCAGACTCGATTCGACGGATTGATGATACTTACATTTGGAATGTGAAGACAAAAACCATTGGGCCTAAGCAAAAATGGGTCCCAAAGGTTGCTGTTAAGTGATCTGGTGAATTTGGCTTATACACATGTTAGTGTATAACCCAGGCTAAAGATGTTGTTTATTGGACTACTACTTCATAATGGTTGATTCCCCAGTTTCGACTTCAAAGAGACATGATGAACATGTGGCCACACATTCATCATGAGGGGAAGAAAGAGAACAATGAAGTCGAACAAGTGTGTGTGCTTTCTTGAAATTTGATGGGGAGAAAGAAGAATTCATCAGTTGAAGGGAAGAAAGATAAATTGTTGACTAAAGTGATCCCCAAATTATTCTTTGAAGATAGTTATCGCCAACGTGGTGGGTACGCCGCGGGTACACCCTATACATAAGCGTCGGTGGTACGCAAATATGATTGTTTAATCGAGGGGAAGTTTGTGATGAAAATGATGTTTGTCCAAATGCTTCAAGAGAGAAATTCATTAATTAAGGGGAAGTGTGACAAAGTTAAGATTCTCAAGAAGAGACTTTCATGTTCAAATCCAAAAGAGCCAAGATCAAGCTTACGCAAAGTGGTTCAAAAGCTCAAAAGCCAAATCCATTTTCCGCAGTGCATTTACTCTGAAAAGATCAATTGCATGACAATGTCAAGATTTATTGATGATTAAAGACGTAAAGTCAAGTTTGATGGAAGATCTTGAAGAGAATGAGGAAGCTTCGAAGACCTTCATCAACAAATTCTTATTTAAAGATAGGAGTCATGCATACATTACATTTCAACCCTAAGGGGAAGAATGTTAGCACTCAAAAATAGGGTTAAGATGTAATTAGTTTAATGATGGAGGGCATATTAGTCAACATAGGTCAAATGTATAAATATCCCTCTCCACCCCTAGATTTGTAAGCTTTTCCCCCATTTCCATAATTAATCCCAATCATTCCACTCTAATTTCTCTCTCATCTCCATCTTCAACCTCCATACATACATACACACACTTTTTCACACACTAGCAACATTTTTGCTCATCTCCATCATCAATTTTCTACTTTACATACAATTATGAAGTAGTGTCTCAATTAAACATGTTCTGAACGGGTTGTACACTGAAATGTATACAAGCCAAATCACAACCACCTACTTGAATCCAGACATTGGAACCCATGTAAGGGTGGGTCCAACTGGATATTTGAAAAGATAAGTAGGAGGTTGTGCACAGTTAAGCAATTTTTGCACACGAGGGTGAATGACTCGTGGTACAAACTTAAACAACTCAGGGAGAGAGTATTTAATGTGAGTGCTTTTAGGTTTTGGTTTGGGTTTAGTATGAGAGATCCAGCCATATTGATCTCTAGAATGAATGCTTCTGGTGGTGGGATCCTTGAATATTTGCCAATGGCTGTTTATAGGCTTGAAGGGAGGTCTGGTCTTGCGAGGTGTGTAATATGGGTTCATTTTCTTGAGAGTTTGATGAGGTTTAGGTAAAAGGATTTTGGTTTTGGTGGAATGAAGGTCTTTTGAGAATTTGGGAGTGGTATGAGATGGTTTGAAAGATGCTTGTGGGTGTTTATTGTTTTGGTGAGATGGTTTGGTGTAGTGAGGATTTTTTTTGGTGTTGGAGGAAGGATGTTGCTTGGTAATGGTTGATAATATTGGGTGATTGTAGTTTGGTTGGGCATTTGAAGGAATGGATTTTGTTTTAGTTGGAAAACATGTTTTCTCATTATTCCTCGATGAAATGGACTTGTCTTGCTATTCACGATTGAGCTTCGAAAGTTGTTGTTGCAAAACAAGTTCTTTAACTTGGGTTTCGAGGTTGGTTTCAATGAGCTCTTTGTGAGAAATATCCAACTCATTGGTTAAATTGAGAATTTTTAATTGCAATTGATTATTTTCTTTTTGAAAGCTTTCCATGATTGACAAATTGAGATCAGTTGCAAATTTGAGCACTTTATACTTAGATTTGAGTTGGTCAACTTCAGATTTGAGCTCTTTGTTCTCTGACTCGAGTTGGTAATGAGACTCTCATGTTCCTTGCCATGCTCTCTGAATTCCTTGTAAAATTCCTTAAACTTTTGATACATTTGAACGACACAAGCATGATTATTTCCTAGAAAACATGAACAGTCTTTACGGTTATGAAAATGATATGACTACATGCTTGGTTTAAGGTTTATTTGTATGGTTGACATTTTGAAAATGAAACTTGATGACAACTCAGTGAAAGAACAACCACACAGCAATACTCAACAGAAACCGGTTTTGAGGAATGGATTCACTGATACCGGTATTGAATGGAAGTACAAATACCGGTTTTCGCAAACACAATTGGAAAGAGTTTTTGTTAATAAAATGATTAATGTAAGAACAAATACCAGTTTTGGAGTAAACCAGGTATTAACACATTCAAAACAACCTCACACCACAATGCTTTAGTAATACCAGTATTCAGTGATTAGTGCACTAATACCAGTTTTTAAGGAAAAACTTGAAGATTATAACGGTTTGGAAATTGGAGGATAGAATAACAAATACCGGTTTTGGGGTAAACCAGGTATTATAATAGATGAAGTATTAATTTAAAGAAATTACAAATTAATACAGGTATTCTGATGAAGTACAGAAATACCGGTTTTCGAGAAAATAAATGAAAATTACGACGGGTATAAAATATTGATGAATAAGATAACTAATACCGGTTTTGGTATAAACCAGGTATTTTAATTAAAATTAAAATTTCTTGAAGTCTAGAAAACCGGTATGAAACCACGTTTTAGTACATACAAAAACAAGAGGAAACCAGGTATTACAACTGTTATTCAAAACCGATGAATCCCGGTTTTAGTACATGCAAAAACAAGAGGAAACCAGTTATTCAAAACCGATGAATCCCGATTTTAGTACATGCAAACACAAAAGGAAACCCGGTATTACAACTGTTATTCAAAACCTATGAAACCCGATTTTAGTACATGCAAAAACAAGAGGAAACCCGATATTACAACTGTTATTCAAAACCGATGAATCCCGGTTTTAGTACATGCAAGTCCAGACAGAAACCCGGTTTTAGAACTGTAAAACAAAACCGTGATGAATCCCGGTTTTTGGAACAGAAGCATAAAAATTTGATTTCAAGACATTGTGATTAGAGATAGAAATTGATACTTTATAGGTGATGTATTGGGATGATAATGAGATGATTAACACAAGAAATTCGATTACTTTAACATGGTAAAGGGGAAAAGATTGAGGATTTCGGAAAGGAAATAAAAACACAAGTTAGCACAAGGATGAACAAAATCAAGCCATGGATCTCTCACACGTTGTGATTTAGCTCTGATACCAAGTGTAAACTATGCTAAAATGTGTAGTGAACCTTTATATGGAAGGGAATGTAGGTATTTAAAGAGAAAGTAGGTATTAGAACATGCAATAATTAATTGGCCAAAAGGTTGAGTTTCATTACATGTGGGGGGTTTATATAGACATATAAATTGCACTTAAACCCCCTTCATGATTACAAACAAGTACATGGATTATTAGAAGACAAACCCTTTAATCTAAACATGATAAACACTAAAGACATAACAAATACAAATTTACAAAACACGTACTACAAAATATAAAGCTAACATTATAACAAGTGATGTGATAAATGATGACATCAAAATTCCCAGATCAATCAAAGAATGTCGACAAAGTAAAGATTTTAAAAAATGGAAAGAAGTTATTCAAGCAGAGCTAGATTCACTTGAAAAACGTCAAGTGTTTGGCTCCATGGTTTTAACCCCACCAAATGTTAAGCCGGTTGGCTATAAGTGGGTATTTGTGATAAAAAGAAATGAGAAAAATGAAATTGTTAGATATAAAGCAAGACTTGTGGCACAAGGATTTTCTCAAATGCCAGGTGTTGATTATGAAGAAACATATTCACCCATTGTGGATGCTTCTACACTAAGATTCTTAATTGGTCTTGCAAATATGGAAAAACTCCAAATGCGCCTCATGGATGTTGTTACGGCATATTTATATGGATCACTTGATAGTGATATTTACATGAAAGTTCCTAAAGGACTAAAGATTCCTGAGGCGTGTCAATCAAAACCCCGTGAGATGCTTTCTATAAAATTACAACGATCTTTATATGGATTAAAGCAATCAGGGCGAATGTGGTATAATCGCCTGAGTGAATATTTTCTTAATGAAGGATACAAGACTAATCCTATTAGTCCTTGTGTTTTTATTAAAAGATCAGAAAGAGGTTTTGCAATTGTTACAGTATATGTTGATGATCTAAACATTATTGGAACTCCAGAAGAGATTGAAAATACTGCAAAGTTGTTGAAAATTGAATTTGAAATGAAAGACCTTGGCATAACCAAATTTTGTCTTGGATTGCAAATTAAGCATCTTCAAAATGGAAATTTTGTCCATCAATCAAGCTATGTAGAAAAAATGTTGACAAAATTTAATATGGACAAAGCTCATCCATTAACGTTGCCAATGGTTGTTAGATCACTTAATCGGGAAGATAATCCATTTCGTCCCACAGAAAGTGATGAAGAAGTTCTTGGTTCAGAAATACCATATCTAAGCGCAATCGGAGCTTTGATGTATCTTGCTAATAATACACGTTCGAATATTGCATTCTGTTAATGTATTAGCAAGACATAGTTCAATGCCAACACGAAGACACTGGAATGGAATCAAGCATATATTTCGTTATCTATGTGGCACACGTGATATGGGATTATTTTATCAAAAGAATTCAAAGTCAGAGTTGGTCGGATATGCTGATGCTGGATATTTGTCGGATCCACACAAAGCAAAGTCACAAACAGGTTATGTTTTCACATATGGTGACACGACAATTTCTTGGAGATCGACCAATCAAACACTTAGAGCTACATCATCAAACCATGCTGAACTTATTGCACTATATGAAGCCGGTCGAGAATGTGTATGGTTAAGGTCAATGATTCAAAATATTCAAGAAGAATGCGGACTCCAGTCAATCAAGGAAATTCCAGTCGTTTTGTATGAAGATAATGCTGCATGTATTGCTCAAATCAAAGAAGGATATATTAAAGGAGATAGAACAAAGCACATTTCACCGAATTTTTTCTCAACACATGATCTTCAAAAGGATGGCGTCATTGATATTTGTCAAATTAGATCAAGCGAGAACTTGGCAGACTTGTTCACAAAATCTTTAGCACCAAAAGTTTTTGAGCAACTTACATACAAGATCGGAATGTGACGATTGAAGAATATATATTGAACTGAGGGGGAGTATTATATGCGCTGCACTCTTTTTCCCTTCACCGAGTTTTTATCCCACTGACTTTTCTTGGTAAGGTTTTTAAAGAGGCAGCAAGCATCATCTTTGCGTATAATATATAATATGTGAATATCCAAGGGGGAGTATTATAATATTTATTATATATGGATATTCACTTCCATATTTATGTAATTGTATTCTAGAATGTTCTCTTGAAGCCTATATATACAAGGCTATATTGTAACCCTATGTATCCCTAATTAAAAAAATCTCATTCCCTCCATACTATTCTCTCTCAATCTTATAATAACATGTATATATATATAGGGTAGAGATCCAGAGAGAAGGTTCTTAAGGAGAGAAGGGAGAGAAGATTCGTTTTTTATTTTTTTAGCTTGTTTTTTTGACTTTTATTCTTTTTTTCACTTTTCTTATTCTTTTTTTAATTAATTCAATCCATAAAAAATTTTTAAAAAAAAAATAAAAAAATAATAATTCTAACCCGAGTTAGTGAGTTATACATGTAAGGGTACGGTATGGGCTTCGCCCTTAAGGATATTAATAAGGGGTGACTGGTAGGAGTGATAGGTCATAGAGGGTGATAGGTCATAGGGGGTGATCGGTGATGGGGTGATCTACCTAACGGGCTTCGCCCTTAGCTATTATGGGTCCGCCAAAAGCTTACGGGCTATGCCCTTTGAAACAAAATTATTTTTAAAACTTTTTTAAAATTTTTATATGGAATAAGTTAATTAAAGAGAGAATGAAAAATGTGAAAAAAAGAACAAAAGTCAAGAAAAAAAGTTAAAAAAAATAAAAAACGAACCTTCTCTCCCTTCTCTCCTTAAGGTACCTTCTCATTTGATCTCTATCATATATATATATATATTAGGATTCATTATTAAAGATATATATACACACATACCTGCCTGGGATCAAACAATGACAATTTGGGGTCTTGATTCGTCTTTATCTATATAAATGAACAAAAAAGTAAGGACTTTTTAGGGTTTGTTCATAATCAAAAGAAAAAGGAATATATTGCTTAAGTACGTATTACTTTATATATATTCTTGCATTTATATTTATTGTAATACTAGTCCAATCTAGTGTTTAGTTGACCTATCATATTCATACTAATCCCATCTAATAATTACTTTACTTGTTGTATTCTACACTTGTGGGTTAAACCATCAGGTAAGGGACTTCACAGATAAAAATGTGAAGATAGAGGCACCTGATAATCTAAGTAGAGAAGAGCTCGCTAACTTTGTGTCTAATCTTGAAGCACCATAACAACAGGTAAGTCTTTCTTCACAAATGCTTGTTTCGTTGTGTAAGTACATCATAGGTTTATCTAGCAAAGTAACTGTCCTTGAAAAGGAGATTGAATCAACTAAGACCTTTTTGAATAATGCTACTAGTGATAGAACTAAGTTAGAAACAGACGTAATGGTTTATATAGGTCACACTAAAGAATAGCTTAATCTGATAAAATCTGAAGAAGATAGGTTCGAAACTCTTAGAGTTGAATATGCACAGTTACTAGGCAGAAAACAAATGCTAGATGAAGATTTTGAAAGGTTTGTAAATAAAAGTGCTAATAAAGATAAGGAATTAGCAGATTTTAGGGTACAAATTGTTGAACTAAGTGGCAAACTGAATAAAATGATAGACATAGGAACTATGATGGGTCACCTTAGAGATGCTAAAGAAAAAGGTGAACAACCTAGTTTTGTCAAAAGATATAGCATTGTTCCGCCACCTTTTGGTCACAATTATGATAGTTTTCAGAAGCTTACTCTAGAAGAATCTGAAAAATCGAGACCTGAAAATGTACCCAAGACTACCCTTCCAAAGACAAAATCTAGATATGTTCATGTCCCCGAGACTTCAAAGTCAGAGGGATCTCAGAACAAGACTAGTGGATCTAAGGCTCACTCTGATCCAAGTGAAGCCAATAGGACAATGGATAATAAGCTTAAAAGTGTTGAAAAAGAAGTTGAAATGGAAACAGTTGTCTATTTTACTATAAAAGGTAATGATAAAGTGTTTTCAGCAAAAGAGTCAGATTTAAACGGTAAGTATCCTGAAAATATTGATCAAATTTAGAGTATTGATGAACCAGTAAAATCTAAACATTTGCCAAAACCTGTTAAAAACAAGGATTTTAAAGATAATATTTTCAAGAAAGGTTTTGTTCAAACTTCTACAACTGATGTTGAAGGTTCAAGTGTTCAAACTGAAACACCTGAACAGTTTGCTGAACGAAAGATTAAAGAAATGTTATCCATTGATCCTAAGATTCAAAATGTGAAACGATATGCACCTCCCATTCAAGCACCTACTACATGGGAAGAGGCTTATGCAACTATTGAATATACTAATGAGTTAAGGGGTCATGGGGTCCAAGTGCCTGAGATAGTTTATGGTGATTCATCGAAGAAAGCTTCTAAAAGGTCTTGCTTTAAGTGTCTTAAGGTAGGTCACGTGTCAAGCTGTTGTCCTTATAAGAAGAACAAATCTAGGGTGTCACCTGAAAGGTCTAGAGGCAGTATGGATTCTAGTGAAAATAGTGAGTCTTTTCATAACATATCCATGAAAGATTACAAGAATAAATATTATGAGAAACATGCTGGGAGAAATCTTGATAGTCCAGCTGTTAAAAATTATGAGAGATTTAGAGAATTTGAGAAAAACAGTAGGACAGATAATAATAAGCCTAGAAGTGTCTCTTTTAGAGAAGGTTCTAGTAACTCGAGTCAATCAAGTAATTGGAGATCAAATTCTCCACATAAGATGAAGTCGAATGATACTTATTATGACAGGATTATCTCTAATGTGCAATCTAACCCTGTTGATTGTTTTCAGTGACATAGTCCTAGGAAATTATCTTCATCATCTCCTGAGAGAATGTCAAGAGTTCCAAGGAACTCTAAGGGTAATAAACAATGGCTACCTAATGAAAGGAGGCCTAGTGGTTCCCCAATCGTAGGCCTAGTACTAGAAGAAATTCACATATTTCACCCAACAGAAGGCTTGTTGATAGCTTGACAGTTAAACCAACCAAGGTTTCGGTGCCTACTGGTGGATATTGGGCTGACATTGTTTCTGAAGTAGAAAATGATAGACCCAAAGCCAGCAAGGCTAGGGGTCCTTTTGAAAACTAATCCGTTTGTGAATGTGCAGGAGCTACTAAGGAAGACCGCAGGTTTATGGTTTATCAATAGTGGAAGCTCCAGGCACATTATGAAAGACAAGGGACTATTAACGGAGTTTACTCCTGTTAAAGTATCTTATGCCTGTTTTGTTGATTCTAAAGGCGAAAATATTTCCAGGGTTGGAAGAGTTGTAAAAGGAAGTGTTTTTATTGATAATGTTAATTTTGTTGAAAAACAAGATCAGAACCTTTTCCCAGGAGTGTCAATGTCTAAGGACTTAGAAAAGGAAAAAGTGTATGTTACTCATTATACATTAAAAGTGTTGAGTCCCAATGTTAATTGTAAATTTAATGATGACAAACCTGATGTATAAACACTTAGAAATCTTTTGGTTCTTGTAATCTGATCTGGGTCAGACTAAGTTGACACAGCTTGCGATCTGTAACTGGCCCAGATCGTGCTTCATTCTTTGTAATTGTTTATCTTATGGAAGCAAGTCTTGTTCAAGCTGCATCAAATGGTAATAGCATTCAGTCCAAGTCGAAGAGGAGGATTGAAGATAGAAGATCAAGTTGTTAGTGAAAGATAGCTTGTGATTAGCAGTCAGCTTGGAAACACTTAGACAGATTTGCTCTTGACAAACGAGCAATCTGTGTCTGACAATCAAGTGAAGATAACAACCTAGATTTGTTGATAAAGACAAATGACGTGACTAGTAAGGTTCCTAGAATTTAGGTTGTTGACAGAAATACATATGCGTTTCCATGATCTTTTTGGAGGATCAAAATGATGTGCTGCAGGTTTTGGGAACCACAAGTACGATGAAGGCACGATCCAATATTCCCTTGATCGTCCAACAAAAGAAGAATATATGGCTTAATTGGATACCAAGAGAAGAATGGTTTTCGCCTATAAAAGCCACATTTCTTGTATGCATATGTGTCGCATTCCTTTGAATCATTATTCACACAAGTTCTCTTTGCTCTTACACATAGTTTAGTCTGTGAGAAGTCAGCTGGGGCTGCTTCTCTTGAGCTATAACTTATTGATTGTTGTTTGTCATTTCAAGGGTTGTTTAGATATTTGTAGGTTATTTTGTTTCCGCAATAACCTTGTAATTATTTGTATAAATTATATCTTAATAAAGTATTACATTTGAAAACCACAATTTGTGTTCAAGAATGTTTATTTACCGTTTTATTTATTCTTATTACTTACATTGCTTATATTTCAATTTGAGTCTTTAAATCGTATTTTAAAAGTTGGTTAAGAATTAAGGAAAATTTGTCTTCACCCCCATCTACAACTAGTCTGTGTCTATTATACTCTTGTATATTGTGACATCGTGTGACATAATAAGTGGTATCAGAGCCAGGTTAAGAATTAACTTGACTTGATCCTTGCTTATTTTCCTTTATAGTAAAGCATAATGGCATCCTATGTTGATAATGGTTCTTCTACCCGACCACCCATGTTTGACAAAGATGATTTTAGTGGGTGGAAAGGTCGCGTGTCTTTATTCCTTGAATCTATTGATAACAATATGCCTGACATCTTTGCGGATGATCCTTATGTACCTACACAGACCATGGTGGTTGAAGTTGTGGTAAGGGAAGGTCAGCCAACCATTCCTGCCACAGTTAAATCCGTTGTTAAGAACAAGGCAGATTGGGGGGGGGGGATGAGGATAAGAGATTAGCTAACTTGGATGTGAAGGCTAGAAATTTCATCGCCAAGCTGTGCCTAAAGACATTTACCATTCAATTAAAATGTGTTCAACTGCTAAGAAAATGTGTGGTACATTGACTATCATGTTTGAGGGTTGCTCTACCTCCATGGAATCGCCCATTACTACTCTAACTAGAAGGTATGAGAGATTTTTCTCCTTGAGAAACGAATCCTTGACTGATAGTCATACCCACTTTAACGCTTTGGTTAATGATCTTGCTGCTGTTGGGATAACTAAGAAAAATGAAGTTTTAAAAAACAAATTTCTTGATTCATTACCATCAAAGTGGAATAATTATATCTCTTCTGTGAAACTAAGTTCTGTGTACAAAGATCTTGATCTCCCTGGGCTCTTTGGTTTACTTCATAACCAAGAGTGTTCAGAAGCTGAGGAGTTGATTGCTATGGGTGATTCTTATAGTCAGCCTCTTACTGCACTTGTTGCATCAATGACTGAACACCCTAGCTCAATATCTAATGAGATCGTACATTGTGTTAGTGAATCTGTTCATGTGATTTCTAATAATAACTCAAGTTGTGTCAACCAAAGGTGGAAGAAGTTAAAAATACTCAAAGCTCAAGACCAAATACAAAGCTTTGAAAGCACAAGTGGCTGAGTTGAGTAAGAAGATTGAGAAAGATGAGAGGAGTCTGATTGCCAAAGATTGGGCTGAGAGTGCCACATCTTCAGATGATGAGAAGTACAAAGATGCCAAGTGCTTCATGGCCAAAGAAGCTGCTCAAAAGTTTGTTGAAGATCTTGTCAGAATACAAGAGCAATCTGAGTCAGCTCACAAAGCATCCACCAGTCAGACTGCTTCACCTGAGGTAATTCAAACTACCTTAAATCTGACTCTGACAAAATGATTTCTAAGTATGTTGAGTCCAGAAAAGGTGAGATTTCTAATGATGTTAATTTACTTACCAATGTGTCTGATCCTAAAATTATTGATCAAAGTAAATTGAGGTCGGAATGTAAGAAATCTGGAATAGGCAAAGGTTTTGCTAAGAAGGAAACTTTAAATGTTGCTAGAAAGAATTTCAAATCTGGTAAGGGTCAGATCAATCAACAATGGGTTTCAAAATGTGATAAGAATATTAGTTCAGTCTCCCAATCTGAGTCAGACCCTATGGTCAGCTCTGGTGAACCCATCCTTGGATGGGTTCCAAAAAGAACAAATCTCTTATTGCAAATACAGGGCTATCATGATGTACATACCTGGCACTTGGACAGTGGGTGTTCCAAGCATATGACCGGATGTAAGTCCCTGCT
Source organism: Erigeron canadensis (assembly GCF_010389155.1). NCBI lineage: Eukaryota > Viridiplantae > Streptophyta > Magnoliopsida > Asterales > Asteraceae > Erigeron > Erigeron canadensis. Next base: position 9,263,726 of record NC_057763.1, read on the forward strand.
ATGTAACTTTAGGACAAGCGCTGGTCCTAGTGTTACATTTGGAGATGACTCTCAAGGAAGAACTGAATGATTTAGTATACTTTCAAATGGTCCCCTCATTTTCAGAAGGGTATCTTATGTGAATGGCTTGAAGCACAATTTGATAAATGTGAGTCAATTGTGTGATGCTGGCTATGAAGTAAGATTCCGGGCTGATAAGGGAATTGTTCTGGATTTAGAAGGTAATGTGGTGTTGATTGCAGACATAGATGATTCATTGTATTCTTTTGACATGAGAAATGCAACTATCATAAAAGAAGTCTGTTTCATGTCTAAAACTCAAGATGAGTTAAATTGGTTGTGGAGTTAGAGGCTTTCTCATATGAATTTCAAGGACATCAACAAGCTGTGCAAGACAGAGTTGGTATCTGGTCTTCCCGTGATCAAATATGAGAAGGACAAGCTGTGTGGTCCTTGTGAAAAAGGAAAACAACACAAAGCTACATTCAAGTCAAAGACATGCTCAATCATTGACAGTTGTTTAGATTTGCTTCATATAGATCTGTTTGGACCAATAAGTACTCCCTCATTTACTGGGATGAGATATACTTTGGTCATAGTTGATGAATTTTCAAGATATACATGGGTCTTCTTTCTAAAGCACAAGAGTGATGCTGCTGAGAGTATTATTCATTTCATAAAGCAAGCTGAAATACTTTACAAAAGGCCTGTTAGGCAGTTAAGAAGTGACAATGGAACTGAATTCAAAAATGTCACTCTTAATTCATTCTGTAGTGAAAAGGGTATTTCACAAGTTTACTCAGCTACAAGAACTACTCAACAAAATGGTGTAGCAGAAAGAAGAAACAGAACACTTATTGAAGCTGCAAGATCCATGATGGCACAAAACAATGTCAAGTCTCATTTTTAGGCTGAAGCTATTCACATAACTTGCTTCACCCAAAACAGATCTCTTATTGTGAAATGTAACAACCGCCTTAGAAATAATTTGAATAAATCCATGATATGTTCTAGTTTCGAATATGTGCTCACATGAAGGTCTATTCACTCTTAAATCTTAAATTATAAGACGCGTCTATGGTCTATTATGATAAGAATGTTAGGTTTCAAGACGTAAGCGATTGTATTCAAGAAATTCTAGTCCAAAAATGTTTTATTTAGACCCTACAATTATTAGAAACATTAATTAAGGGAAAACTATAAAAGGGTTAGAAAAACCCCATTTTCTCTACTTCTTCACCATTTTTTTTTTCTTCCATCTCACCTCTCTCTCTCTCTAAAAACACACATACATTCACCATCTTCACCCACAAAAATTCATCATATGATTTTGAGTTGTTAAACCAAGATTTCTTGCATTTTTAGCTTCCTTGTGATAATCAAAACATATTTCTAGTATCGATTTTCAGGTAATGACAGCAAATTTTGGGATTTTCATCAAAATAAAAGTTTACTTTTCAAGTGTATGTTCTTGATGATTTGGTCCATTTTTGGTGTAAAAATCGTGTTAAAAGTTAGTGGGTTTGTGTCTAAAAGTGTTTAGTAACCTTTTCGTGATCAAATTTGGGTCGTAAACATGTTTTAATCTTCAAAACCCTCGTTTTTGTTAGAACAGTCCCAAATTCGTCCTAAAAACACTTAAAACGAATTTAAGGTTTATCTTCGTTCAGATACACCTAACGAATTTAAGGTTTATCTTCGTTCAGATACACCTAACGAATTTAAGGTTTATCTTCGTTCAGATACACCTAACGAATTTAAGGTCTATCTTCGTTAGTTGTAGAAATCAGATTTTATACTTAGTTGTAATCCAAGTCTATCATGTACAAGGAAACCCTAATTAAGGTATAATCAAGACATATTCGATCTTGTTTATCAAAGTGCGTGTTTAAAGACGTTCATTACGAGTCTAGTGTATGAGAAACACTGTTGAGTCAAACGTTTAAGGATCTTTAGTGAACCAAATCATCAGTACATCAAGGACACTTAGTAAATAAATAATCACGAGAACTAATACATGTATCCATCTATGCTCAATGGTTTGTGATTAGGTTGACATCAAGACATACTTGGATTCGAGTAGATATATTTTACTATATCTGTGCTTATACCCTGTGCTTGTAGAACTACGCTTGTAGCAGATCACAGTGAGTCTTCGTAGCCCCTTTTTTTTTCTTTACTTATTTCGGGGTGAAAGGAATACTGCTCATGCTTTTACACATGCCGTAACTACTTTTACTACTCTTTGGCTATTTGACTACTTGTTACATATTAGCCGGTCCTATTGAGGATTGTGTGTGCTCTACTTGTTACATATTAGCCGGTCCTATTGAGGATTGTGTGTGCTCTACTGATACTATTAGCCGGTCCTATTGAGGATTGTGTGTGCTCTATTGATACTATTAGCCGGTCCTGTTGAGGATTGTGTGTGCTCTATTGATACTATTAGCCGGTCCTATTGAGGATTGTGTGTGCTCTATTGATACTATTAGCCGGTCCTATCGAGGATTGTGTGTGCTCGCTTACTTATGTGCAAGTTGGTCACTAGCCACTTCATACTACTTAATACTTGAGATCTACTGGCGGTACAAAATGCTTTTATACTACATGTTTATACTCAAACCTACGAACTCACCAACCTTTGTGTTGACTCTTTTAAGTATTCCTTTCAGGTAAACAGGCTAATCGTGGCTAGGAATGGTAGCATGGGACTATTAGCAGACTTCAGGATTTAGGGTTGGAGTTTGCATGCTTGTTATTTGGGGTTGGTGGCAATATGCCCAATCGTATCCCCTGCGTGGGACTTTTCATACTTGATTTGGTCACCTTTGTTGAACTTATGTCTAATAACCACTACTATGCTTGTTTGGTTGTGAAATTGACTATTTATGTTTATTCTAAGCACTCATTTAGTATTCCTATGTAACATCCATGTGCGCGTGTGCTTTATCTTACATCCCGAGTTTTCCGCCGCTGTCGGGGTGTTACAGATTGGTATCAGAGCCGTGGTTATAGTGAATTAGGTGGTTTTGCCTAGACTATAACTTAGGAACCGCACGTAGCATGCATGATAGGAATTATGTGTGCATTCAAACTCTATGGATTTTATCTATATCTGCGATATTCATGTTATTATACTCATTCATGCGCAGATCCTAGAACCATGCTACCTTGCCACGTGTACTCATGCTATTGGTATTCGATCTATGAGATGTGTTAAATTTAAATAATAATAATAAGTTAGCGATATGAAGTGTTGTTAGCAAGGAAGTATGGCGATATATCATCACAGAAAAGCCTGATCAACTTTTCGCGTGTGGTATATTTACTATGGACTTGATGGCAACATGGATCGTGCCTTAGATGGTTAGAGTGTGGTAGCAACTCTGGCATGTTCAATAGGTATTGGTCGGGTGGAGGGTTAGCCGCTGGTACACCCTGTATACATACCTTTGCCAATATCTAGGGAGCATGTCAGTACCGTGAGCCGACCTTGCATTAGATGTACTAGAGGTGTGGAGGGTTAGCCGCTGGTACACCCTGTATACATACACCGCTAGTGCGACGGATGTAGGTGTTAGATCCGGACCACACTTTGGCTGTCGGAAAGTAATCGGAACAAAAAATTTTCATTTAAGTTGAAATGGTTGTAGTATCCATCTTGCAAACTATCTTTCATGAAACGAAGATTCTATTGTAATATTACTCTGTGCTGCATGATTGATATTGATGATAATGTTCACTTTTCAGACATAATGCTCAATCTTTTGAATTACATGCGATATTGAAAATAAAATGTTTAGGATTCTAGAAAACTAACACGAGTGTGTTGAGAGTGCGTAATTGACGTCACGAATGACTATTCCTTCATTCTAACGCCGAACCCGTCTTTTCCTAATATAGGGAAAATGGTGCGCACAAGAGCAAACCCGAATGTCGAAGCACAAGATAATGGTGTTGGTCGTGGTAACCCTGGAGGTGGTCGTGGCAACCCGAGAGGAGGTCGTGGAGGGCAGCAAGGAAGAGGCCGTGGTAGAGGCCGTGGTGGTCGTGGTGATGGCATGGGTCATGGCGAGAACCCTGATTTAGCTACTATCATTGCAGAGCAGTTGGAAGCTTCAATGCCCACTATCATCGAACAAGTGACTGCTGCATTGGGTGTTGTCCCGAACCAGAACCGAAGAGCACCTGAAGTTGAAGCTGAATCTGTAAGAGTTGCACCGCAACAAGTGAATCAAGAACCAGAGAACTCTGACCCCGAAGTGGAGTTTGTTGATGATGGTGTGTATGTGGGCCCTGGACCCAGAAGAATTCCTAGAAATGATGAGTATGCTATGGGGAGAAGAGGTTGCAGTTACACCGAGTTTAAGAAGTGTGGTCCCCCAGATTATAACGGGAAAGGAGGAGCTGGTGTGTTTATGAAGTGGTTGGAGAAGTTGGAAGCAGTCATGGACATAAGTGAATGTCCATCTCATCAGAGGGTAAGATTCACTGGAGGTTCATTCACCGATGATGCACTGTCATGGTGGAATACTTTGTTAAGAGCCCGTGGAAGAACTACTACTTTCGAGACACCATGGGATCAGTTTAAAGAGATGATGAAGGACCGATTTTGTCCACTAAATGAGATGCAGAAGATTGAGCAAGAGTTTTGGCACCACACCATGGTGGGATCTGGCCATGCAGAGTATACTAGCAAGTTTCAAGAGTTGGCTAGATTGGTACCACATTTGGTGACCCCTGAGTCAAAGTTGATTGAGAGATACATCTATGGTCTCATTCCTCAGATCCGTAACACCCTGACTGGCATTCCTCCTTACTCGATTGAAGAAGCAATTCGAAGAACCAGTGCCATGACTGATGACTTGGTTAGGGCTGGGACATTGACAAGGTCTACAGAAAAGAAGAGAGACTTTGGTGAACCCAGTAAAAGAAGGGACTTCAGAGCTGACAAGAGGGTCAGAGTTGGGAAGGTGTTTGCAGCAGTTGAGCCGGGACAGAAGGCGTATGTTGGCCAATTTCCACAGTGTGCTACTTGTACTTATCATCATTCAACAGCAGTGCCATGCCGATTTTGTCAGAATTGTCAGAAGTTTGGACATTTGGCTAGAGATTGCAGAATTGCCAGAGCTCCAGCAGCACCACCTCATGTAGCACCGTTGAACGCTAGAAACCCACCAGTCAATCGCGGAGGATGCTATGAGTGCGGTAGCACTGATCACTACCGGAATGTTTGCCCAAGAGTTGCTAGACGACCCATTCCAACCGCAGCTAAACAGAATCCATTGCAGATTGCAGCACCAAATCCTCCCAGAGTTAACCAAGCCCAGCAGGCCAGGGGCCGAGTCTTTGCCTTGAACGCAGTAGAAGCTGCTAACGATCCTAACGTTGTCACGGGTACATTTCTCTTAAATAATCATCTAGCTACTGTGTTATTCGATACGGGTGCCGACTATAGTTTTATCTCCACTAACTTCGTGTGTATTATTAACGTGAAACCCATCCGTACCCATGCTTGCTATGAAATAGAGGTAGCTAGTGGAGAAACCTCTAAACTTGACAAATTTGTGCCTAAATGTGTGTTAACACTAGATACTCATTCATACTATATAGATCTAATCCCGTTTGAAATGGGCAGCTTTGATGTAATAGTGGGGATGGATTGGTTATCTCGGGTAGATGCAACCATTGTATGTCGTGCAAAAATTCTTAGAATCCCCTTGAGTGGGGGAGAGGTATTAGAGATTCAAGGCGAGAAACCCGAGTCACACAAACAGATCCTAATGAGCACTACAACTGAAGTAACCAAACTAGCTGATATACAAATAGTTCGTGAATTTCCCGATGTCTTTCCTGATGACATCCAGGGATTACCCCCGTCTCGCCAAGTCGAATTCCGAATCGATCTCATTCCTGACGCTATGCCGGTAGCAAAGACACCATATCGTTTAGCACCTTCTGAAATGCAAGAACTCGAGTCACAGTTGCAAGAGTTACAAGATAAGGGATTCATTCGACCAAGTTCATCGCCATGGGGCGCACCGATACTATTTGTAAAGAAGAAGGACGGATCTTTTCGCATGTGCATTGATTATCGTGGGCTCAACAAGTTAACCATTAAGAATCGATATCCTTTACCGCGCATCGATGATTTGTTTGATCAATTGCAAGGCGCAAAGTACTTCTCAAAAATCGATCTTCGATCGGGCTATCATCAGTTAAGAGTTCGCGAAGAAGACGTACCGAAAACGGCGTTTAGCACGAGATATGGGCACTTTGAGTTCTTAGTGATGCCTTTTGGTCTGACGAACGCGCCCGCCGTTTTCATGGATCTCATGAACCGTGTATGTAGACCCTACCTTGATAAATTCATCATCGTATTCATCGACGACATCCTCATTTATTCCAAGACGAAACAGGAGCATGAAGTGCACTTGAGGAAAGCATTAGAACTTCTGAGAGCTGAAAAGTTGTACGGGAAGTTTTCAAAATGTGAATTTTGGTTGGAGGAAGTAAAGTTTTTGGGCCATGTAGTTGACAAAGTTGGAATCAAGGTCGACCCCAGTAAAATAGAAGCTGTAGAGAATTGGAGAAGGCCAGAGACACCGACAGAGATCAGACAGTTTCTCGGTTTAGCAGGCTACTACCGACGATTTATCGAGAACTTCTCAAAGATCGCACAACCTCTTACACTGTTGACGCATAAAGATAGGAGTTTCGAATGGGGAGAGAAACAAGAAGAAGCTTTCAGAATCTTGAAAGAGAAGTTATGTAATGCCCCAGTCTTAAGTCTTCCTGAAGGGACCGATGATTTTATCGTTTATTGCGACGCGTCGGGTCAAGGCTTAGGATGTGTGCTGATGCAGCGAGGCAAGGTCATCGCATATGCCTCACGTCAACTGAAGATTCACGAAAAGAACTATACGACACACGATTTGGAGTTGGGAGCTATCGTTTTTGCACTCAAGTGTTGGAGACATTATCTATACGGGACAAAGAGTGTGATCTACACCGACCATAAGAGCCTTCAGCATATCTTCACTCAGAAAGACCTTAATATGCGCCAGAGACGATGGCTAGAGTTGTTTAGCGACTACGATTGTGAGATTCGATATCATCCCGGAAAGGCAAATGTAGTAGCAGACGCCTTGAGTAGGAAGGAGAGAGTTAGACCAAGACGAATTAGAGCCATGAGCATTACTGTGCATAACAGTCTGAAGGATAGGGTTATTGGGGCACAAGTAGAAGCAAACAAGAAAGAGAACATTGACAAAGAAGGGCTTGGAGGTATGATAGAACGATTTACTCAAGGGAATGATGGAGGACTGTACTTTTGTGATCGGATGTGGATACCACTGTACGGAGGACTAAGGAAACTGATCATGGATGAAGCGCACAAGGCAGGATACTCTATACACCCGGGAATAGATAAGATGTATCAAGACTTGCGAGATTTATTTTGGTGGCCAGGGATGAAGAGCGATGTGGCAGTTTATGTGAGCAAGTGTCTAACGTGTTTGAGAGTTAAAGCGGAACATAAGAAGCCAGGAGGACTACTAACACAACCAGAGCTTCCCAGCTGGAAGTGGGAGAAGATCACTATGGATTTTGTCACGAAGTTACCAAGAACGAGTAGTGGTAAAGATGCTATATGGGTGGTGGTAGATCAACTGACCAAGTCAGCGCATTTCATACCTATACGTGAAGATTATTCTATGGAGCAGTATGCACGTCTGTATCTTAAAGAGATTGTAGCTAAACACGGTGTCCCTGTATCAATCATTAGTGATAGGGATAGTCGATTTACCTCAGGATTTTGGAGATCATTACAACGAGCTTTGGGAACGCGAATCGATATGAGCACAGCCTACCATCCGCAGTCAGACGGACAGAGTGAGAGAACGATTCAAACACTCGAAGACATGCTAAGAGCCTGTGTCATAGACTTTGGAGGAAGTTGGGACACTCATCTCCCATTAGTCGAATTCTCGTATAACAACAGTTATCATGCAAGTATCGGGTGTCCACCTTATGAGGTTTTGTACGGAAGGAAATGTCGATCTCCACTCGCATGGCACGAAGTAGGAGACATGCAACTAATAGGTCCAGAGATCATTCTCGAAACTACTGAAAGAGTCGCTCAAATTAAGGAGAATCTACTGAAAGCAAGAGACAGACAAAAGAAATATGCAGACAACCGAAGAAAACCCCTAGAGTTTCAGGTGGGTGATCGAGTAATGCTTAAAGTTTCGCCATGGAAGGGCGTGGTCAGATTCATAAAGAGGGGGAAACTAGCCCCAAGATATGTTGGACCGTTTGAGATCGTAGAGCGTATTGGTGCAGTAGCATACCGTTTGAAACTTCCCCAAGAACTAAGTAACGTACACGATGTCTTCCACGTATCGAACCTCAAGAAGTGCCTAGCCGATGAAACAACATATGTTCCTTTGAACGAGATACGAGTAGACAGTAACCTAAGCTTCAAGGAAGAACCCGTAGAAATTCTAGAACGAGTAGTCAAAAAGCTCAAGAGACATAAGTATACCATTGTGAAAGTTCGTTGGAACTCCCGTAGAGGTCCAGAATTCACTTGGGAACGAGAAGATCAGATGAAGCTTAAGTATCCGCATCTATTCGCTTAACGTATTATCCTAGTCTAGCAAGTAAACTTAAGGACTTAATTCCTAACTTGATACTTGATGCTTATTATGCAATGTGATATTTGGAAAACTCAATGTGAAGCATGCTACTTGTTACTCTTGATGCAAATACACTTAGCACTAAACATGCAATCTAATACTTGTAAACTTAGTGTGCAAGCGAAGCATGAAACATGATGTGTAAATTCGAATTTCGGGACGCAATTCCTTTAAGAGGGGGAGAATGTAACAACCGCCTTAGAAATAATTTGAATAAATCCATGATATGTTCTAGTTTCGAATATGTGCTCACATGAAGGTCTATTCACTCTTAAATCTTAAATTATAAGACGCGTCTATGGTCTATTATGATAAGAATGTTAGGTTTCAAGACGTAAGCGATTGTATTCAAGAAATTCTAGTCCAAAAATGTTTTATTTAGACCCTACAATTATTAGAAACATTAATTAAGGGAAAACTATAAAAGGGTTAGAAAAACCCCATTTTCTCTACTTCTTCACCATTTTTTTTTTCTTCCATCTCACCTCTCTCTCTCTCTAAAAACACACATACATTCACCATCTTCACCCACAAAAATTCATCATTTGATTTTGAGTTGTTAAACCAAGATTTCTTGCATTTTTAGCTTCCTTGTGATAATCAAAACATATTTCTAGTATCGATTTTCAGGTAATGACAGCAAATTTTGGGATTTTCATCAAAATAAAAGTTTACTTTTCAAGTGTATGTTCTTGATGATTTGGTCCATTTTTGGTGTAAAAATCGTGTTAAAAGTTAGTGGGTTTGTGTCTAAAAGTGTTTAGTAACCTTTTCGTGATCAAATTTGGGTCGTAAACATGTTTTAATCTTCAAAACCCTCGTTTTTGTTAGAACAGTCCCAAATTCGTCCTAAAAACACTTAAAACGAATTTAAGGTTTATCTTCGTTCAGATACACCTAACGAATTTAAGGTTTATCTTCGTTCAGATACACCTAACGAATTTAAGGTTTATCTTCGTTCAGATACACCTAACGAATTTAAGGTCTATCTTCGTTAGTTGTAGAAATCAGATTTTATACTTAGTTGTAATCCAAGTCTATCATGTACAAGGAAACCCTAATTAAGGTATAATCAAGACATATTCGATCTTGTTTATCAAAGTGCGTGTTTAAAGACGTTCATTACGAGTCTAGTGTATGAGAAACACTGTTGAGTCAAACGTTTAAGGATCTTTAGTGAACCAAATCATCAGTACATCAAGGACACTTAGTAAATAAATAATCACGAGAACTAATACATGTATCCATCTATGCTCAATGGTTTGTGATTAGGTTGACATCAAGACATACTTGGATTCGAGTAGATATATTTTACTATATCTGTGCTTATACCCTGTGCTTGTAGAACTACGCTTGTAGCAGATCACAGTGAGTCTTCGTAGCCCCTTTTTTTTTTCTTTACTTATTTCGGGGTGAAAGGAATACTGCTCATGCTTTTACACATGCCGTAACTACTTTTACTACTCTTTGGCTATTTGACTACTTGTTACATATTAGCCGGTCCTATTGAGGATTGTGTGTGCTCTACTTGTTACATATTAGCCGGTCCTATTGAGGATTGTGTGTGCTCTACTGATACTATTAGCCGGTCCTATTGAGGATTGTGTGTGCTCTATTGATACTATTAGCCGGTCCTGTTGAGGATTGTGTGTGCTCTATTGATACTATTAGCCGGTCCTATTGAGGATTGTGTGTGCTCTATTGATACTATTAGCCGGTCCTATCGAGGATTGTGTGTGCTCGCTTACTTATGTGCAAGTTGGTCACTAGCCACTTCATACTACTTAATACTTGAGATCTACTGGCGGTACAAAATGCTTTTATACTACATGTTTATACTCAAACCTACGAACTCACCAACCTTTGTGTTGACTCTTTTAAGTATTCCTTTCAGGTAAACAGGCTAATCGTGGCTAGGAATGGTAGCATGGGACTATTAGCAGACTTCAGGATTTAGGGTTGGAGTTTGCATGCTTGTTATTTGGGGTTGGTGGCAATATGCCCAATCGTATCCCCTGCGTGGGACTTTTCATACTTGATTTGGTCACCTTTGTTGAACTTATGTGTAATAACCACTACTATGCTTGTTTGGTTGTGAAATTGACTATTTATGTTTATTCTAAGCACTCATTTAGTATTCCTATGTAACATCCATGTGCGCGTGTGCTTTATCTTACATCCCGAGTTTTCCGCCGCTGTCGGGGTGTTACATGAAAAGGCAGCAAAAGACTGCATATGAACTTCTTACGGGGAGAAAACCTGAAATTGGTTTCCTAAGAATGTTTGGAAGTCCTTGTTACATTCTAAATTAGAAAGACCATCTTAGAAATTTGATGAGAAAGCAGATGATGGTATCCTACTTGGATATGCAACAATGATGAAGGCCTACAGAGTTTACAACAAAAGAACAAAAATCATTGAAAACTCTGTAAATGTAAATATTGATGAAGGTTGCTCAAAGCCAATTTGCTCACCTCCTGAAGATGAAGATATTGATTTTGAAGAACTAGCTATTCCTTAAAATGAGCCTCCCTTTAATCCACCTGTTGAAGATAAGAATGCTCAAACTCGGGGGGAGCAACTGATTGAGGAAGAAAAGACACCAATCTTTGAAAATGTGCATGCTGATCCCACTGCTACTCAAGAAATTGATCAAAATCCATCAAATGACTCCCAAGCTGACTCAGTTCCTGCAATTCCACTCCAAGCTGATCAACCTCTTCATCTATTGTCCGTCAATCTGTTAATGCACATCATGTTACTAAATGGACAAAGAGTCATCCCATCAATCAAATTATTGGTGATCTAATATCTGGTGTTAAAACAAGAAGAAAGGCAACAGGCAACGTTTGCATGTTTGTGAATTTTGTCAGCAAAATGGAACCAACTGAGGTTCCTGAGGCTCTGGCAGCCATCTTGGATAAATGCTATGCAAGATCAACTAACACAGTTTGAAAGAAACAAGGTTTAGGAACTTGTTCCAAGACGTTATCATAAGACTGTGATTGGAACGAAGTGGGTCTACAGAAATAAAAGGAATGAAAGAGGAGTTGTGACCAGAAACAAAGCAAGATTAATAGCTCTTGGATACAGACAAAAAGATGGGATTGATTATGATGAAACCTTTGCTCCTGTGGCAAGATTGCAAGTCATCAGAATGTTCTTGGCTTATTCTGCTCACAAAGGCTTCAAGGTTTATCAAATGGATGTGAAGAGTGCTTTTCTGAATGGGAAACTGGAAGAAGAAGTCTATGTTGAACAACCTCCAGGTTTTGAAAGCTCAAAGTATCCTGACCATGTATTTAAGATTGACAAGGCTCTCTATGGTCTCAAACAAGCTCCAAGAACATGGTATGATACTATATCTAAATTTCTGTTAGAAAACAAGTTCAAAAGAGGTAATGTTGACAAGACTTTGTTTGTGAGAAAATACAATGGTGATATTCTGCTTGTTCAAATCTATGTAGATGATATAATATTTGGGTCTAGTAGTGAAATACTTTGCAAAAAGTTTTCTGAATTGATGTCTAAAATGTATGAAATGAGCATGATGGGTGAACTTAACTATTTTCTTGGTTTACAACTCAAACAGACTAAAAATGGTATTTTCATAAATCAAGGAAAATATGTTTAAGACTTATTGAACAAATTCGGTTTTAGTGATTGCTCACCTATGAAAACTCCTTTGGGAACTGGTGATAAGCTGTGTGAAGATAAAGGTAGGAAACCTACTGATATCACAACTTATAGGGGTATGATAGGTTCATTACTTTACTTAACTGCTAGTAGGCCTGATTTTATGTTTGCTACATATCTTTGTGCAAGATACCAAGCTAATCGTAAAGAATTACATCTTAAAGCTGTGAAGAGAGTCTTTAGATACCTTAAGGGAAGTCCCAATCTGGGTCTTTGGTATCCCAAAGACTCAGGATTTGATCTAATTGGCTATTCAGATTCTGCAGGCTGCAAGATTGATAGAAAAAGTACTTGAGGAACATGTCAATTGCTTGGCAATAGACTTGTAAGCTGTTCCAGCAAGAAGCAACATTCAGTTTCTATTTCCACTGCAGAAGCTGAGTATGTTTCTGAAGGAAGTTGTTGTTCACAAGTTTTGTGGATGCAATTTCAGCTTCAAGACTATGTTGTTACTGCCTTAAAGACTCCAATCTTTTGTGACAACACAAGTGCCATATCAATTTCCAACAATCCTGTACTTCATTCAAAGACTAAGCACATTTATATCAGATATCACTTTATCAGAGATCATGTATTGAAAAAAGATGTTGAACTCCATTTCATTCCAACGGATAATAAGTTAGCTAACTTGTTCACAAAGCCATTGGATGAAGACAGGTTCAATTATCTTATAAGTAAGCTTGGTATGCTAAATCTGTAAAAGGCAGTGAGATAACTAATGAGAAATCCAACCCCTTGAATGATATTCAAAGTTTTAAGGGCAAGCTGTGTTTGACCCAGACTACCTTCTTTTACTTGGTATATATCAAGTAAAAATGGGTAAGCTGAGTCTGACCCAACTTGGAAGTTGTTTTTGTTATTAAATATCTCAGTGCGTTTTGTTATTTAGATTATTTTATTTAGTTTACTTATTCATCTATTTTCAGAATAATGGGAGTGTGACACGTGTGGTGGTAACAAACTTTTACTACAAAAAGTGCACCCCACTAGTTGTTCTTTTCCAATCAAAATGTTTCTCTCTCTTCCCTCCAAACGGTTAATTTAAATTATATATATTTTAATTAAGTGTATATACTCAATTTAACCTAATACCCAAATCAATTGCATTTTCACTCTCATATTTCATCTCTTTGTTTATCTAATCTGTGTACTGTTCCATTGAATTTTTAATCTGTTAAAACCTTCTTTTGTATTTTTTATAATCAATAATCAATGGCATCATCATCATCTTCTACTACTCAATCTGCTAATAAATTAAACAATAATAATGATTCATCTTCATCGGAAACTGGAGTCCAATACCCAGCTCCAACAAGCGCAAATAAGCTTTCACCCTATGTGGTGGGAAGTGATGTGGTTGTGAGTCCGGCTGATTTTGATACTGGTAAAATCAAGATCGTCAATCTTGTCTGTGTCAATGTTCATCCACCTTCTTGGGTAGAAGGTTATGATTACATTGTTGCCTTTTTATGGCATCATCCTTTTGGCAAGATGCTGATTGAAAAGCCAAATGTGTTTCAAGATCCACTTTGTGAATTTTGGCCCAGCTGTGTGGTCAGACAGACGAAGAAGGGAGATGTTGCAATCCGAGGCACTATCCTTAATGGTAAGAAACAGGTATATATTACTTTCAAAATGCTTAGGTTTGCATTTGAACTGTCTTATATGCTTGAAGATGATTATGAAAATGGGCCACTCACACTGAAGCCAAAAGTATTTTGCCAATCTGTGGATATTCTGGTCCATTGGCTTCAGTGGTTAAAATGAAACATTTAACTGGCATTTGGAATTATCTCCTTAGCACTTTAAGCAAATCTTTACAAATGAAGGCAGGCAGTTTTGAGTAGCCTAATGTCTTAGAATTGCAACTTTTTCATTCAATGGTCATTATGACCAGAGTAGATTATGCAGGACTCATATTTAGAGACTTAGTTGGCCGAGTCAACAATAAGACTTATACCATACCTTATGCTAGAATTCTTGGGCTCATCATATAAGCAATTCTTGATAGTGACTTCAGTTTGGCAACTGGCCAGACTTTGAAATTAAAAGGCCATTAACTCTAATATTTTCAATAGTCCCAAGGTAACTGCCCAGGGTCTAACCCAAGCAATGCAGATTTACCTTGATTTTTGAAGAAGAAGAGAAAGGGAACAACAAGCATTAGAGGAAGCTGTCTCTCCTTCGACGCAATCTGGGTACAACATTCAATCTGCCAATCAGGAGAGTCAAGGTACATATGCTTCTAGATCCTTAAACTCTTCCAAATCTACTTCTTCTTCTTCAAAAGAGGGTGAAAGGTTAGCCACAACATCAGCCACCCTAGCCATACCCTCATCCACCTTTTCTCAATCTGCCTCTAAAAGATCCATTGTTGAGAACTTAGTACCTCACAATGCTAAAAAGAAAAGAACAAAGAAATTTGTATCAGCTTTTAGGGTTGACAAATCAACAATTATCAGAATTAAAGTCCCCCAAGGTGCATTGGAAGTTGTGGAACGTTCCTAAGCTGACTCTGCCACCCAAGCTGATAAGCCAAAATCACCACACCCATCTGCACTCTCCCAAAAGAGTATAGACGAGTTAAAGGGAACAACGACTTCTACCCAACCCTCCAAATAGGGTGAAGGTATTGAAACAAAGGTCTCCTCCCAAGGTCATACCGTGAGTCCACCAATCTCACCATCATCAGCCTTCCAAAAGGTTGATGATATCAATAAAGGGACAACCGTGGATCCAGCCCAGATCCAACAAGAGTCAGAGTCTATGCACTTCAATCCTAAGGATGATTAGCCAAGGTGAACGCCAAGGTGACACTGCTTGTATTCCCTAGGTTGGTGAGACTTCTTCTCTCTTATACTCTGAGTCTGCACAGGCTGCCAATGTCTCTTTTAGATCACAAGGAGAGATACATGCCTCAATAATTCTCCCTGAGGATACCCTGGTGCAATAACACACCTAGGTTGAAGGGCAAACAATTTCATAAGATATTACACCTGCAGGGTCTGTGTCTGCATCTGTCCTTGGACATAGGCATCCTATAGGTTACATGGCTCTCTTTAGGGAGGACATGCTAGCCCCTTGTGCAGCAAAGGGAACCATTGATGGTCCTCAGGATGTCAATGAGAATATAGTCACTATCTCCAGGAGTGACTTTTCATTCGATGATGTGCTTGCCCATTCATCCTCAAGGGATGCTCTAATGGAAGATGCCAGTTGAGAAGTTGACCAAAATCAAGATCAATATATTCCCACTGGCCCACAATCTGAATTACAAGTCAATCCTTTTCAGATTGTTCAGCGCATCATCTCCTTTGACAAATCTGTTCATGAGACTCACTCTCATGAGAAAATTCACCAAAATTCCCTTAGCTTCCACCCCCTTTGATATGAGCCCAATGACCCTGATGTTAAGGATTGCAGGCTGTTCTTTCCAGAGTCAATGACCTTTAAGCCAACTGCAAGTTCTACCCAAGCTTCCATCATATCATTTTTAGATGTAGTAAATAAGCTCACTGAGTTCACTTCAACCTATAAGGTTGATAGCTCAAAGTTGGTTGAAGGCTTGGTCAAGATCCAAAAGGATCAGGAATTGACGGAAAAGAAGGTGGAACAGATGTGCCAAGATCACAAGAAATTGGAAGAAACTGTGATAAATGCACTTGATCTTATGGAGAAAAAGCAAAGCAAGCTGACATAGTCTCTTGATTGTCTCACCAAAGCAATCAATGAACAAAATGAAATCACCAAGAGCACTCTGGGTCAGATATAAAAGTCAGCCAACAAATTCACAAGAGATGTCACCATTGAGCTCAAAAATTTAAATAAGTCACAAGCTGACTTCAAGAATGAAGTGGTGGAGATCTCTAAGAGTGTTAGAACTAATCCGGGGCTCCTTCATGATGATAATGTTGATCTTCACAGAACATGTGCTGCCAATAACTTCAGACTTAACATGCTTAACACTAGATTAAGAGCAGTATTTGCAACTCAAGTCAGCTCCTTCCCTGGTGATGATGACAAAAAGGGGGAGAAGGTGACTAAGATAATTGAGGCTGAAATAGAAAAAGCAGGACAAGGAAGTTGATTAATACTTGGCTAGACTGAAAGTGAAGCAGGACAAGGCTATAGCTGAGAGGGAAGCCCTTGATATAAGAATGGTTGTCTTTGGCTCTGAAAGACAAGCTGAGTTCGGTGGTGAAAAGGATAAGGATGTGAATGAAGAGACTGAAAAGATGGATGATACAATTGAGGGGGAGGCTGGTGGTGTAATGAAGGATGTTGGAGAGATAAGGAAGGAAGTTAGTGTTGAAGAAATTGTAGACAAAGGAAAGACTACCCAATCTGTCCCTGCACAAGCTGATCCAGCCCCAAAGGAAGTTGTTGCTGATTCATCTTCAAGTGAAGACACCACCACTTTGGGTCAATTTATGATGAAGAAAAGACAAACCGGTGAAGGCTCAAGTGGTGTAAAAGTCCTAACTGAGCAAGAAAAAGACTGGGAGCTTGCTGTAGAGAAAGCTGTAGAAATGAATGTATCTGTCAAGGCAGCTTACAAGATGATTGGGGAAGATAGACTTGAAAGATTGAAATTGTTTATATATAAATAAGTGAATCTCAGGTGTTTAACTAGATCCATGTGTGTTCAATTGTGTTTTGAACCAAACGTTGCAGTTTCGAGTTGTTTTGATGATCAAAAAGAGGGATTCATTTATGCAATTGATTAAAGGATTAATTGATGTATTCAAATTCTTAATTGTGACCTATTTGATGTCAATTTAATGGGTGCAACTCGTGGCGGAGGTTTGGGATCCGTTTGGAAGGTGAATAAAGAGAAACGAAGTTGGTTTTGCTGGCTGACATCCGAGGTGCGATGCACCTGGGCCTTGGTGCGGTGCACCTAGTGCTGGGCTGAAGTCACTGGTTGTTTGGTGCGATGCATAGATGGGGAGTGCGGCACACTTGGAGGTCTGGTGGTCGTTTAGGCTTGTTTTAGTGTTCATTTGACCCATAGACCTTAGGTATAAGGTATGTTGATGTTTAGGGAACTTGGAGATGTTCTTTAAGATCCCTTTTATGTTACATGTCGATTATATGAATGTGATAGGTAGTTGGGAACTCTTTAAAGATACGTTAAAGTTGCTTGTTGATCGTTGTGCTAGTCGTCAAGTAAGATACATGACTTTTCTCACGCTGGAGGCGCAACAAAATGTGGTTTTCTATAATGAACCTCTTAATCGGATTATCTTATGTGTGTTGGGTTTTCCAGGTTTTGCGAGAGGTTATGTGGGAATATATGCATGTTGAAATGATTTATGTTGATATGATGACGTTTAAATTAGTAGTATATATACGCATATGAAGTATGATGCTTATAATGACGTTGCTATGATATGTTTAAGATATGTGTTGTTGATAATGTTATTAATATGCCTTAATGTTGATATGTGATTGCTTATATGTAGGACTTAAGTATGATATGTCTAGTTCACTAGATACACGTGGGAATTGCTATGAGTTAGGTAGATGTGGGACTTAAGTAGATGTGGGATTAGTTAGGTAATGAATATACCTAATGTTAAAGAAAAATGTAAAATATGGGAAATCGTTCTAGCCTTAGTGTTAGTGCGTAAAAGTAAGAAAGATATAAAATACGTGGCAAATTCTATAGCTAAATACGTGAGATTGATGTGGGAATTGTTAAGCTTAACCCGTGCTGGTTGAAAAGCTAGTGCGTACGTGGTCGCTTGAGTGGCTACTTGCGGCATATCTACATGGGACTAGTATTTCCGGGTGGAGTGACTAACCACCAATGTTAAAAGCATGACGGGATACTATGGAAATGGCATTGCCTTTCCAAAAAGTTAAGACGTGGGAAATCGTGCTAGTTGTAAAGCTAGTGCATAATATGTACAGATGTAAGACGTGAGAATACGTTGATTAAGATAAATATATGAATATGTGAGAAAGATGTACAAGTAATTTAAGACATGAGATTACAATGTGACATGGGATTTAATAAGATATGTTGAGACGTGTGATAAGAACGATGCATAGGCATAATTAGGAGTATATATCCTACATGTGCTATACATATATGTGCGATATGTTTATGTGTGATATCTAAGACGTGAGATGAAGTTGATTAAGCTGATTAAGTTGATACTAAGATACGTGTGAAAGAAGTATATGTGTTTTACGTTGTGAGATCACAATGTTCCATGAGAATATGTGCTAATATGAATCTATTGATATGATATAAGGTATTGATTAAGATGTAGGTATATGATGATATGATGTATATGTTGATATGAAATGAAATGTGATAGAATGTGGGAAAATGGAAGTACGGGTTGATCTATGATTGTTGTGGAAGATATGTAATGTGGTTATGTTTCGATAAGTAAAATATGATAAAATTTTATGAAAGTAAAATGAAGAACATTTTATTAAATGTGTGTATCTTACTTAGCTAACAGTTGCTTTTATAAAAATGTTGTGTCCTTCAGGATAAGCAGGTATAAGTTAGTGAAGTGCGTGGATCGTGAGATGGGTAGAAGAATAAAGAAAGATTAGCATTAGTTTCCTGATGCTTAGACTTCCTTGTTAGCCATTAGTTGGCTACTTATGTTTTATGTATTGATTTATAGCATCTATGTTGGTGTCATAACTTGGATTTATCATTTATTGTTGTGGCAATACGATTTAGTAATACCATTTTTATGAAAGGTACCATCCGGTTATGAATGGGGCAGTTTTATATGTACGTTTTCCGCAAAGCTTGAACACCGTTAGGCAAAGTTATTTGAAATCCAGGTTTTAAAATGATGGGTGTTACAAGTTGGTATCGGTGCAATGATTTAACTGAACCAATGACAGGCCAAAAGCCTTAGGTTTTAACTTAAACCGTTAGGAACCAATTAGGCTTAAGTAGGAATGCTTTAGCCTTTTGATATGATGCTTTTAGGACGGGTTGGGACGAGTGAGAGTGTAAGGTCAAGGTATTATAAGTTGTTTGTGAATTATGCATAAAGTAGGTTGATTTGCCTTAATTTCTTTACCTCTTGTTGAACCCGTTGCTAAATATTGATGCTAAATGGTAAGACGATATGTTAGCAAAGAATTATGTTGAATATGCGTGTAGTATTATTAAAGGTTGAAATTTGATGATGTCTTATGTGACAAAGAGCTCGGAGTTACACGAATAAACGGATTGTCATGAATATAGTGATATGCTATGTGGTATTACATCCTTACGTGATATATGTGATGCAAGTTGTAGTAGTTCAAAGTGAGAAGTGTTTGTTTAACTAAATTATGCTGGTAGCCTTTAATCCTCTATTTTTCTCGATTTATCCATTGCAAGATTATGATGATAACGTGATATCAATTAAGATTTGTTTATGCTAGATGTTATGTACGTAAGGAAATATACATTGATGGAATAGGTGGTCACCTATAACAAGGGTGCAAGATATTGTGATACACGAATATGGTATGCGACGTAAGTAGTACATATTGTTTCATTTTGTGCTATATGTGTATGCGAAATGTGTGATTATTGTGTGTTTCGTATTTAGTATAATTATGTCGTGTTGGATTGTAAAAGAAATGTTGAACGTTATGATGTGTGATTATAGTTAAAGGTACACGTGTGGGGAATGATATAGTTAGAATTATGGTCCGGAACATAATTGTAAATGTATCATGATGCTGGCGTGTTCATTTAACGGTATTCACATTGATTAATGTAAGACATCAAAGGAAGGAGATGAAAAGGAATTGGTTGGAAGTTCGGTTGAGTTTTAAGTGGTAAATGTGGTAAAATGTTCATCTATACTTAAATTGTGTGTGTGTGGAAAGTGGTAAGAAGTGAAATGGAGGTGCTGATATTGTGAAATGATTCTGAGGACAGAATCCTTTTAAGGAGGGAATTATTGTAACATCCCAAAACTTTTTTACATTGACCGTTAACTTGCCGTTAGCGACCGCTAGTTACTATGTGTTTTATATGTGCTTACGTGAATTAAATGATTCACGTGAGATATGTGTTAAAGTGCTTTAAAGTAATGAAATTAATATTGATAATGATTAATAAAGTCAATTAGTGTTCCCGATAAGATATAAGAGTCGATAAGTCCTCCAGTAGGCGTTAAACGAGCCGTTAAGTGACGAAACGAGTTGTAACGAAGTGCGAGGGCCTAGATGTAAAGTTTTGAAAGTTGTTCCAGCATATATAAGGCATAAGGGACGACCATAAGGCTGAGAAATCAGATCTAAACCCTAGAAAACTCTTACACACAAAACCCTAGGTTAATTCTTCAATAACCAGTCGATTTCGGGGGATTTCGGAAGGGTTTTTGCTTGGTTTTCAATCCGTTGATCAACCCTACAGGTATTGCATCATCAATTGATTGTTGATTAAGTTTTAAAGTAGGTTTTGTCCCTGTAGATTGGCCCATGAGGGCTGGGGTTGTTGGAAGTTGATGTTTTCGGTTAAAAACGACGTTTTCGTGAGTAAAATCGCTAATAGAGTTGTTTAACTATGTCAAGATGCAAACTTTAATGTTGAATAATGTTTTTTATATGTAAATAAGTGAATCTCAGGTGTTTAATTAGATCCATGTGTGTTCAATTGTGTTTTGAACCAAACGTTGCGGTTTTGAGTCGTTTTAATGATCAAAAAGAGGGATCCATTTATGCAGTTGAGTCAAGGATTAAATGATGTTTTCAAATGCTTAATTGTGGCCTATTTGATGTCAATTTAATGGGTGTAAGTTGTGGCGGAGGTTTGGGATCCATAGACCTTAGGTGTAAGTTATGTTGATGTTTAGGGAACTTGGAGATGTTCTTTAAGATCCCGTTTATGTTACGTATCGATTATATGTATGTGATAGGTAGTTGGGAACTCATGAAAGATACATTAAAATTGCTTGTTGATCGTTGTGCTCGTCGTCAGGTAAGATACATGACTTTTTTCACACTGGAGGCACAACAAAATATGGTTTTCTATAATTAATCTCTTAATCGGATTATCTTATGTGTGTTGGGTTTTCAGGGTTTTGCAGGAGGTTATGTGGGAATATATGCATGTTGAAATGATTTATGTTGATATGATGATGTTTAAAGTAGAAGTATATATGTGCATATGAAGTATGATGCTTATAATGACGTTGCTATGATATGTTTAAGATATGTGTTGTTGATAATGTCATTGATATGCCTTAATGTTGATATGTGATTGCTTATATGTGGGACTTAAGTATGATATGTCTAGTTCACTAGATACACGTGGGAATTGCTATGAGTTGTGCATGTTGCTGATTAAGTTGTTAATAAGTGTTCTGAAGCCGTGGAAATATTTGAAGTTCAGCGAAAATACTTGTACAGAAATTCTGAAGCCGATTCAGAATTAGTTCTCTGAAGCTTCACATCAGATCAAGATCAGCCCAAACAGAAGACATTCATTCTAAAGGCGAAGACTGAACTCTGAAGAAGAGAATCTTCTGTGTTAGGTCCAGTTTTAGCAAAACTGGCCAGTCTCCAGTTGCATCTGGAGACCTAAGGATTTGTCCAGAAATTTAAGAGGTCCAGTTGCAATGTACAGTTTATGCAACTACTGACCTCCTCCTGTTGAAGATCTGACCCAAACCTGAAGATGGTCAAGTTGATGTCGAAGACATCAAATGGAAGAAAGAGATTGATCATGGCAGCGAAGCCCAGTGGCAATCTGAATAGATCAAGACTGGAGAACATCAGTCTAAAGCACTTACAAAGCTTTACACTAATTACGATGAAAAGGCCTTATTGCTTTATGTACTATTACTCGGATAATAGATATTATCCTAGTATAAAGTACAAAGCAGGTTGGATAAAGTATTCACTCTGACATACTTTATTTAGTATTTTCAAGGAAAAGTCTATACATCCTTAAATGCTCTCAGCCATATTTGTACAGCAAAGTTGACATTCCCAATGTCAATCTTTGCCTATAAATAGAGGCCATTGCACAACACAAAATACTAATCTTTGCAATTACACTCTGGAATACTTTGGTGTGCTTGTGCAATATTCTCTCAATCGCAAAAAGGAACATTTCACAACTCTAAGTGTTTCGATTGATAAGAGGATTTCTAAGTTATAGATCAATTGTATTTCATAGATTGTTAGGATATTTACATACTTCTAATATCTTGGTTTCGCATAAACCTTTGTATTTTGTTTATATTCAGCAAATAAAATACATATGAAAAATACATATTGTCTCACCATTTACTTTACTTGTTAAGTTATTTATTGCATTGTCTCTACTTATTTACATTGTCACCTTAATAAGTAAACTATCCAGACAACCTGGTATACTGTTCACCTCAACTGGTCGAGTCCAGATCTGGTGAACGTATTGCAAAAAAACTCCACTATTGACATAGAGGTGTCTCTAGTAGAGTACCATCTCTTGAGTTGGGACTTATATTCTGAGAAGCAGAACTCTGAGAAGATTCTATCTGATTGAATATCTGAAGTTGCTCAGTTTAAAGTAAATGGTTGAGCATCAAACAAGGTTCTATCTGAGAAAATTCTATCGGATTGAACATCACTTTGACTGATTACTAGGAAGCCTTTTTACTTTACCATGCTTTATCCAGACAATAACATTGTCTCTGGAAAGCTTTTTGGTTAAGTTAAATGGTTGGGAATAAAGTGTGAAATGTCATATCAAATGACTTTCACACTTAACCTTAACACACACTTTTAAGGAATAAATTTGAAATCCTTAAAGTATATCCTAACCACGTATTGTACGGACAAGTCCACATCAGCTTGGACTTTGTCTATAAATACAAGGCTTCTCACAAATTGCAAGTGGCTCAAAACTTTAGCATTGCAACTTTTGAGATATACTCTAAGTAATTTTTACGAGTATTTCCAAGTTATTAGATCACTTGTATTTCAAGGTTGTTTAGATAATTTTCACAAGTGTGATTATCTTTGTTCCGCAACAACCTTTGTATTTTGTTTATATTATTGAATAAAATACATTGAAAAATAAATCGTGTCTCAATTGCCTAAATACTTGATTATACATATTACTTATATAGTTTCAGCACTTTGTTTCTTGCATTTACTTTCTGTTGATATCCATATATGGATCGTATTCTGAACTAGTCATTCTTCTAGTTCAGAATTACTTGCCAGTCGAGTTTACTTGATATACTTGTCTCATTTATTTTTGTACTCGATATTCATCTTGTTGTAGGGACTCACATTTGGTATCAGAGCCTCAAGGTTAAATTTAAAAATTTTACAACCTTTTGATCCTACAAGATATCTGGCACCGAAAAAACTAATCCTAATGTTAATGTTAGTACTAATAATCCACCACCACCTCCAATCAACAACAATATACCTTTGCATAATGTCCATGTACATTTTCCAACCAATCTTGTTCCTAAATTTGACGAGAATAGTGACACATTTATTACATGGAAGGAACGTATGCTTAAGTATACTGCTGGTGTTGAAAGACATTTGACTACCATTCTCTTGGAAGGTCCTTATATACCCATGAATACTTCTACTGTTGTCAGAAACCCCGATGGGACTCCTAAGATGACACCTAAGGAGAAGGATCATTGGTCTGAGCAGGATCATAGGCTGGCAGATCTTGATTCTAAGCTTCAGAATATGATTCTCTTTGCAGTTTCTGAGAACTTAAAACCTACACTTGTACTTCTTGAAAACTTTAAATTAATGTGGTAGGAATTGATGACACAGTTTGAAGGTACAAAGGAAACACTTATCACAAGAAGAGTTGCTTTAAACAAAAAATATGAATCTTTCTTTGCATATCTAAATGAAACTTTAACTCAGACTTGCATCAGATTCACAAATCTTGTAAAACAATTGAAAGCATTGGGTATTGAAAATTTTTGTGATATCTTACCTTCTAAATGGGAAAATTTGATCTTGGTTTTGAGACAAGGAAAAACCTTGCACAGTCACACTCTTGCTTCCTTATATGGAGCCTTTAGGTACGCTGAAGAGAATAAAGCTGAGAGAGCTGTAGCTGAGCAAGATGCAAAAAATCATGCTTCTACTAGTTCTGGAGTGGTTCAGTATTCTGAACCACATGGCACTGCTTTACTATCTTCTGAGAGTGAGGATTCTGACTCCGTAAAGAAGTTAGTGGCAGATTTAATGAAAACTGGTATATCTGATTATGCAACTCATGAGTGTGATGAAGAAGACAATGATGATCTCGTTGCCATGCTGGCTAAAACGTTTAATCATTTTAAGGCTAAATCTAATAAATTTAGCAAAAATGCTTCCAGTGCTTCGATTGATAAATCCAATCTTGATTGCTTTAAGCGCGGAAAGAAAGGACATTTTATGAAGGATTGCAGATCTAGTCAACCATCATCATCTCACTCTGCCCCTAACCATTCTATTTTTCAGAAATCTGATGATGTCTATAAGGCCAAACACAAGAAATTGAAGACCCATATAGCTCTCATGGCACAAGAAAAATCAAATAAGAATAGCTGCATGGTGGTAGATTCAGAAAAATGGGAAGATTCTGATGTGTCTTCTGATGAAGAAGAAGGTCATGTTGTCAAGTCCGATGTTGAATCTGGTCGTTGGGTGGATATAATCATGAAGAAGGTTAATACATTTGGTTTTGAAAGTGATGAGTAACAAAAACTGGATCTTTTAGTTCTGATTGAGGCCGGCATTTCGTATGTTGAAACTATGCATTTAGAAAGTTTAAAAATATTTGAAAATAATGCTTCTGAACTGAACGCCAGTCAGGCCAAGCTGAAGGAACTAAAAGATGTTCAGTTGCCCTTAAAAATTATCAATCTTTGGTTTTCAAACTGGAATTAGAAAAGGAAGAATTAAGAGTCATCCTTGAAAAAGAACAAAAAAAACATCAAATCTGGGATGAAATCACCATTTCCTGAAGCTGCAATCAAAAATAATTTTTGCAAATCAAAGAGTAGCTTATGAATCTGGTGATCTGCATTTGGCATATATTATTACTGATTTAGATGCACTTCCTAAAGAAATGAGACCTGAAATCACTTTTAAAGAAATTGGGAAATCAAAGAATGAAACTAATAAGGCCCAGGAACAACCTGAGGGTAAATCTGAAGCACGTTAAACCAATGCTTCAGACAAGAAGGCTAAATCCAAAAAGCCATCCCCTCAGCCTTCATCTCAGGTTCCCAAAAACCAAAAGAAGAAGAAAAATATCTCCCCTGTTGAGCCCTCTACCTCAGATTCTGTTAAGGCTCAGGTGTCTAATAAAGAATCTATTTTGTTAAGGTAAGAGAGTCAATTTCAATTATTGGTTAGACAAGTGCATAGTTGTAATGCACACATGAAAAATGTGGAAGGTACTCCTCTTCAACCAAAACAAAATCCAAAACCTTTTTCAAAATAAATCAAAAAGAATAACCAAAATTCTAAGAAGAAAAAGGTTGAAGAGAAAATCAAACCAACTGTTTTTATTTAATCAGAAATTTTAACTGAGATCCCCTTTGACCCTTCTATCCCTTATATACCAAATAAATCTAAGACTACTAAGGGAGAGTCATGGGTTCCTAAAAAGAACTAATCTTTGTCCGTGTGCAGGGAGACCGAAAGAAGTATATATGGCATCTGGACAGTGCAGCTGGCAGAACCATGACTGGTAACAAAACCCTGTTGGAAGAATATAAGGTGCAAGAGGGGCCCTTAATAACGTTTGGTAACGATGGAAATGGACAAACTGGGGGATATGGTGTTGTGAATAATGGACAAGTCAAATTCACAAGAGTTGCATATGTGAATGGTTTGAAATATAACTTGATCAATGTCAGCCACCTCTGTGATGATGGCTTCAAGGTTTTATTTGATATATCTTAAGGCACTATATTCAACAGGGATTGGAAGGTAGTGTTGGTTGCATCAAGGAAAGGGAACACTTATGTAATTGATATGGAAAGTTCATCTAGTGAACAATGCTTCTATACAAAGGCAAATAAGGACACAAACTGGTTGTGGCACAAGAGGTTATCACATCTGAACTTCAAGAACATTAATAAGTTGTCAAGAAAACAACTCGCTGATGGGATATCACCAATGTCTTTCAATATAGACAAGCCATGTCCAGGTTGTGAAATGGGAAAGTGTTAGAATATAAGCATATAATCATACATATAATCACGAGTAAGGGCAACGAAAGAATCGAAACAAATATGCAATCAAATTAATTAACAAAGAACAGAAATGAGATGTGTACCTTACGCAAAGCTCCAATAAATTATAATAATAAAAATATTATTATTAAGTAGGGTTTAAAGCAAAACCCCTCTACGATCGCACACTAGACAGCCCTTATACCGTATGCTAGTATCCCGATCACGAACCAAACAACCCTTTGTTTAAACCCTTAATATTCGAACCTTAAATTAATCATTTCGTGATCAAACTTATTAATATATTAATTAAATTAATCATTTCGTGATCAAACTTATTAATATATTACTTTAATATATTAATTAATTATATAGAGTTACCGTGTCATTTCGTGTGACCTCGTATACTTAAATTATTTCCGGACATGCGATTTATAATAAAATGATAACACTCCAACAGCCGCCACTCGAGCATGTTATTATAAAGGCAATAACATTAGTTAGCGTCTATCAACACGCCAATGCTACCGAAAACATTTAAGAATAGATTCTTAAATTGTCAATTTGAAATGATTTATTTTTTAATATCCCTTTGTTCAGACACCCTTGTTAATTATGAATATGGATCAATGTCAATTCATAAGTTAACGATTATGTTTCTCACTTCTACAATTAATTAAGATTACCAAATTAGTCAAGACTACACCTTGAGTTCATTTGGGTGTGGCCACATAAACATCTTGAATTAACTAATGCGGGTGCCAAACGGTATCATACTTCAGTTGCAAATTGAATAAACAAATCCTGTATTGACTACAAGTGTCTGGCCATATCGTTTCTTAACAATTCTAAAAATAGTCCTTTATTACTGCCTTGTTCAGGACAATATAGAACTATATCTAAAAATGCAATCCACACATGCATAACTCACTTGTATCTCAAGTCAAAGGATAAATAAAGTAACCATTTCACGAATTTCACTTAATGACGTCGATCCATAAATTGATAATTCCTTCTGTGGGGTAAGTCCAATATTCACCTTTTGAATATCATGTGAGTTTGGTATGATCCACCATCTTCAAAATATTCCCTTAAATATTTTCACCAATCTCTCACAGTTGTTTTACTTTCATTATATTCCCATTTAATTAATCGACAATGGACGTTTAGAATATTTAACTAATATTCATGGAACTAAACATGCAAATATAGGACACAATTATTATAAAAAATGAAATCACTTATACCGCGTATAAAAAAATTCATTTATTGAAAATAATAATTATCTAACATCCCATTATCCAAATACCAATCACAGATTTACATGATATATCTTAGCAATAAATAAGACCTAAGCCTTCTGCATGCTTATTGAGCTTTCCCTTTGACAATGCCTTTGTAAAAGGATCCGCCAAGTTATAATCTATGTGAACTTTGAGTAATTTATTTCACGTGATTCGATTTGCTCATGAACGTAGTGATATCTCCTTTGGTAATGTTTGACACCCTTTTGAACCACAGGTTCATTGGCAATGACAATTGCTCCCGAATTGTCACAGTACAGATACATAGGTGTGTTATTTGATGGCATTACATGAAGCCTAGAAATAAACTTTCTGATCCAGACAGCTTCCATGGCTGCATTCAAAACAGCTATATACTCAAATTCTGTAGAAGACATAGCAACGGTAGATTGTTTCTTGTTCTTCCAATCTACTACACCTCCATTTAAAACGAAGACATATCCTGACTGATATTTGGTATCATCCTTATCAGTCTGAAATCCAGCATCACAATATCACACTTTCCTCCATACACCAAAAACAATTCTTTAGTAGCACGCATGCACTTATGAATGTTTTTCACAGCACTCCAATGATCTTCTCTAGGATTTGGCTGATAGCGGCTAACTATATTTTGCGCGAACACAATATCAGGTCTAGTGCATCTTACCGCTTACATGATAGATCCTACCGCCAAAGCATAAGGGATTCATTTCATACGCTCCACCTCTTCAAGTATAGAAGCACCGTTCTTGCTGGATAAATTAAGTCCTTCTTGCATAGGCAAATTCCCGCGCTTAGAATTTTTCCATCTTGAATTTCTTCAAGATCTTATCTATATAAGCACTTTGACTTAATCCAATCAACCGTTTACTTCTATCTCTATAGATCTTGATTCCAAAAATAAATGTTGCTTCACCCAAGTCTTTGATAGCAAAACACTTTCCAAGATAAGATTTAATGTCTTTCAACATTGGAATGTAATTTCCTATTATCAATATGACGTCGAAATACAAGACAAGGAAAGTAACATTACTCCCACAAGCTTTGCGATATACACATGGCTCATCAGAATTTTGAGCAAAACCAAACTTTTTGATCTCCTCATCAAACCTTTTGTTTCAACTACCTGATGTTTGCTTCAATCTATAAATGTACCTTTGAAGTTTGCACACTTTATTGGGATGTTTTGGATCGACAAAACCTTCTGGTTGTACCATATAGACTTTCTCGTCTAGAAAACCATTCAAGAAAGCGGTTTTGACATCCATTTGCCATATCTCAAAGTCATAGTACACTGCTATGGCTAAGATGATCGTAATATCTCTAATGTCTGCAACGGGAGATAAGGTTTCCTCATAATCAACTCCAAAAAGTTGAGTATAACCTTTCGCCACAAGACGAGCTTTATAGGTGTGTACATTTCCATCCATGTCGGTCTTCTTCTTGATGATCCATTTCCACCCAACGGTTCTACCATTTGGTGGAAGATCAACCAAGCTCCAAACTTAATTATCTTTCATGGATATCATTTCCACATTCGCAGCTTCAAGCCATTTGTCAGATTCCGGATATGATAATGCAACTTTGAAACTAGGAGGTTCATTCAAATCTCCTACTACATTCTCTTCAGATTCAATCATAAGATTTAATCTTTCACGAGCACGTATTGTCCTTGAGGACCTACGAATTGAAATTGCTTCATCTTCAACTTGAAATTCATCTAGAGATTCTCTTTGAACATTCCCCCCCCCCCCCCCAAGTTGAAGATTGCTAGTATTTTCAGAAGTTGACACATCTTCTTGATTCTCATCAAGTTCAACAATCTTTCCACTGTCTTCTTGAGATATGAGTTTATGATCAAAAAACTCAGCATATCGATGTACCTTGACAGTGTTTTCCGTAGTAAACTAGAAGTAGTAACCCATTGTTTCCTTTGGGTATCATACAAATATGCACTTAACAAATCTCATTTCACGAGTGCCTCACATCCTTAGACCTTTAAGTAAGACAACTTTGGAACACTTCCATGCCACAATTCATGCGGTGTCTTGTCAACCTTCTTGGTTGGAACCATATTAATAATGCGAACAACAGTCTCTAGAGCATAATCCCAAAACGAAAAAGGAAGAGTTGTATGATTCATCATTGATCGAACCATTTCCAACAAGGTTCGATTCCTCCTCTCCGAAACACCATTATGTTGAGGAGTTTATGGAGGAGTAAGTTGTTGAACTATTCCACAAGCTTTAAGATAATCTTTAAACTCTTGATTTAAGTATTCACCACCTCGATCCGAATGATGAATCTTGATGGTTTTACTGAGTTGATTCTCCACTTCACTTTTAAAATCCTTGAATGTTTCGAGGACTTCATGTTTATGCTTAATCAAATAAACATATCCATAACGACTGAAATCATCCGTAAAGGTGACGAAATAGATAGCACCTCTCCTTGACACATGTCTAAATGGGCCACATACATCCGTATGTATTAGTCCAAGTAGCTCTTTAGCCCTTTCCGGTTTACTTGGAAAAGGTTTCCTTGTCATTTTGCCTGAAACACAAGATACACATTTATCAAATGATTCATCATTTGTTTGTAAGACATCGTCCCTTTGAAGTCTTTCAATGCGTTTCTTGCCAACATGAGCAAGTCGACAATGCCAGACTTGTTTGCTAACATTAACATTGAGTTATCCTTTGAATCACAACCACGCATATCAATTTCATAAATACCATCACAAGCAATAGCATCAAAATAATGAACATTATTTTGAGAAACTGAAATACCAATATCATTAAAAACATTAATTAATCCATTGTTTTTAAACAAATAAACTGAAATAACACCTCTAATAATAGATAGTGCATAATGACAATTGTTCAAAACAATTATTAAACCACTAGGCAAAACCAAATGATAATCACCGATTTCTTCTACATCTGCCGGTAGGCCATTTCCCACGAACAGTCGTAAAGATCCCGACTTCGGTTTCTTTCTCCTTCTAAGCCCCTATAAAGAATTACATATATGAGTACCACACCTAGTGTCATAAACCCATGAATTCTGCTTAGAAAATGAATATAATTCAATAGTGAATATACCTGAAGTACTGGTCGAACCAGTCTGCTTCTTCTTAAACTCAACAAGATACTTCATTACAGTAATAACAAGGTTGGTTCTTAGCAAGATGTTCCTTTTTCGCCGGAGGGGTTTTCATAGGTTTAGGAGCAGCAGCAACTTGCTTTCCTTTACCATCAACCTTGCCCTTTCCCTTCGGTTGTTTCCCTTTTTGGACCTTCCCCCCCTTGATCATAAGAACTTAGGGTGTAGCAAATTTCTTTGGAATCTTCTTTTCATACTCATTAGCCATGGCATGAAGTTCAGTAATGGTTTTATTTATGCTATGCATAGTATAATTGCTCCCAAATTCCTCAAGGTCTGTAGATAAAGACTTGAGAATCATGCCAATTGTAACAGGCTGCGCATAAGCATAATTTAACCCGTCTAATTGCTCAAAATATCATTTCATCTTGAGGATATGGGGGCTAACCGGTGTTCCCTGCTCATGTCGCAAGTCATGAAGTTGATCAATGAGGTCTAACAACTCCACTCTGACTTGCTTCTCGAACATAGATTTGAGTTCAGTGAGCATATCACATGGAAATGAATGCTCAAATTGCTTTTGAAGGTCAGCATTCATGTTTCCCAACATCAGACAAGCAACCTCATTATGTCTATCATATGCAGCATCATAATCTGGCAATTCTTCATTAAAAGCATTGGGACCGGGAGCAACGGGTCTCTGCTTTTCAGTGACTTGGTATTTCCTTTCAGCTCTTAAAACAATCCTTAGCTGACGATACCAATCATTGAAGTTTGGTCCAATAAGTTTTTCCCTTTCTAGCATCGACCTAAAAGCCGATTGATGTATGTCTTGAGTAGGATTCGTTGTTGCCATCTACAAAACAGACAAAAGTTCAATTATCGGTATTTTCGATAATAATCCTTAAGAAATGTAATTTACCCTTGTTAAATTCATCTAACAAATTACTTTTACTAAGGCTAGGATCGAAGTTGACATACGATCATTTAATCAGTTGATATGCTAGATATGATGGTATTTTTCGTAAACCTGTTTTGTCCCATCTTATGCCACGGATCAAGGATCTCACCTCTTAACTCGTTTTAAGTCGGCCAATTAAGAACATGTAGATAATCCACCGCCGATCTCACAACGGAGTGGTAATCTACCTTGAATAGATACAGTTCGCCTACGGTCTCACGTAGAAGCGAAAAGCACTGGCAAGTGTTCTTAGCAAAATGGGTGGCATTGGCTTAACTAACCGGGTAATGCATTTGATGTGAATCAAAAGTTTATGTTTGAAGACTCATGCATAATCTTCATAACATAATATTTAATAAAATCATTTGTATAGTCTTAACAACACAAGAGAGCTCGGTAGCTCCATTTGAACGCACAAAGAAGCGCAAGGGCAAAGGTTTGCGATGAATGCAACTAAAAACCCTCTCTTTTAGAAGGCTAACGCACTCCGACTTATACCTCTCTTAAAGTTTGTTCAAATGGGTGAGCCGGTGTATCTAAGGATTGTAAGACTCAAATTTTTTTTAATGAAATCTCTATTTCGATAGTTCTTAGTGAAGTTTATATTTTTCCAAGAAAATAAGTTTTGCATCACCTTTATACAACTTATAAACATGCAAAATTAATAAACTTGTTAATTACGGAACTATATTAATCACGTAACAAGTTAAGGTGGGACACCTAAACATGGTTACTATGGTTCATGCATATGTTTAAATTCCGGCTCCCCCTTCTGAAGAAGAGGACCATATGCATCAAATTACCTTGATTGCGTAAGCCTTTAAACAATTTAATTAACAAACAGTTATCACATAAACACATAAACATGCTGACTGGAAATTTCCAGCAGCTTCACGACCAGTTTAGACCTATTTCTGGTCTGATTCAGTTTTCGGCCAGAACTACAAAGTTTTAGCCCTATGTGTTGAGCATCTACTGTCCAAAGCACAAATATGCAATCAAATTAATTAACAAAGAATAGAATTGAGATATGTATTTTATGCAAAGCTCCAATAAATTATAATAATAATGATATTAATATTAAGTAGGGTTTAAAGCAAAACCCCTCTACGATCGCACACTAGACACCCCTTATACCGTATGCTAGTACCCCGATCACGAACCAAACAACCCTTTGTTTAAACCCTTAATATTCGAACCTTAAAACCCGAACCCCATGGGGTTTTGCTGCTTTCAGCCGAACAAAGAAAAGAGGGAGAGAAGGAGAGATTTTGTTGTGTGAATTGAATGCAAAAACCCTTAGATTTAAGTCTCTATTTATAGGGAGATATTAGGGCATAATGACTTGGTGAAAAAGTCAATTAAGGCCTCTAATGAGCCTACAAAAACCACCCCCCCTTTTAACAATTAGAGTCCAACCCTAATTATCTTATTTCATAATTAATCCTTTTTCTAATTAATTTAAATACAATTAACCGTTGAACTTATTTAAATTAATCATTTCGTGATCATACTAATTAATATATTACTTTAATATATTAATTAATATTATAGAGTTACCGAGTGATTTCGTGTGACCCCGTAGGCTTAAATTATTTTTGGACATGCGATTTATAATGAAATGATCACACTCCAATAGAAAGAACAAAAGAGCAACATTCAAGACGAAGCAAAATTTCAGCGTCACTGAGCCTGTTCAGATGCTCCACATGGATCTTTTTGGTCCTGTGAACGTTCAGAAAAGATCTGAAAAAGATACACCTTTGTAGTTGTTGATGAATATTCAATATATTGTTGGGTGATCTTCCTCAGAACCAAAGGTGAAGCTGCTGCTAAAACTATTGCCCTAATCAAGCAAATTGAACTAAAGCACAAGCGAAAAGTTCGTCAGCTCAGAAGTGATGATGGCACTGAATTCAGAAATACCACTCTGGAGTGCTTGTGCACTGACACTGGCATATCTCAGAACTTCTCCTTAGCCCATACACCAGAGCAGAGTGGTGTAGTAAAAAGAAAGAATCGAACGCTGATAGAAGCTGACAAAAGTATGTTGAATGAATCTGGCCTTTCCAAGAATTTCTGGGTTGAAGCTGTTACAACTGAATGCTACACTCAGAATAGATAATTTATGTCAAGAGACACAAGAAGACTGCCTATGAGGTACTCAGAAAAAGAAAGCCTAATATTGGATATTTTAATTTATTGGGATGTCCAATATACATTTTGAATAATTGCAACAAGTTGGGCAAATTTGATGCCAAGGCTGATGGAGGTTACTTCCTAGGTTATTTAACAATTCGCAAAGCCTTTACAGTTTATATTAAAAGACTTGAAAATGTTGATGAGTCAATTCATGTTACCTTTGATGAATCATATTCAGCAATCTTTAATAAACCAATTTCTGTACCACTCTCAGAAAGTCCTATCAGTTTTGGTGAATCTGATCATGATGTTCAATCTGATCAGTCACCTGAATGTGTTTCTGATCATCTCAGTTCAAAACCAGCTACAATTCAGTCTAGTAGCATTTCATTCTATCCATTAGTCAGCTTTAAACTACCTTCTGAACTGACTATTGGATCAGATGTGCGTACTGCTTCTCCTCAAATATCAGATTCCTCTAAATTATCTCAGAATGAAGAACTTCATGATACGAATCATGATTTACAAGATGATGATGATGATACAGAAATAGTCTTTTCTGAAGCTCATCCTGAAGTAAATCAAAGGAATTCTTGCATTGATATCATTGTTCACCCTGGTCATTACTCTAAATGGACAAAATCTCATCCAATTGATCAAATTATTGGTGATCCAAGTAGAGGGGTTCAGACCAGAAGAGCCACGAGCGATCAATGCTTAAATGTCAATTTCTTATCACTGATAGAACCGAAGAAGATTGACGAGGCTATGAAAGACCCAAGCTGGGTTGAAGCCATGCAAGATGAACTTAACCAGTTTAAAAGGAACATTGTATGGTAGCTTGTTACATGTCCCAGTAATCTGAAGAAAGAACCAATTAGGACAAGATGGGTCTTCAAAAATAAGATGGATGAAGATGGACATGTAATTCGAAACAAGGCAAGACTGGTTGCCAAGGGTTATTCTCAAGTAGAAGGTGTTGATTTTGATGAGACTTTTGCACCAGTTGATAGACTTGAAGCTATCATAATATTTTTAGCTTTTGCAGCTCATCATGAGTTCAAGGTCTATAGATGGATGTCAAAAGTTCATTTCTAAATGGAGAATTGGAAGAAGTTGTCTATGTTTATCAACCACCAGGATTCATAAATGAAGAAAAACCTCATTGGGTGTACAGACTGAACAAAGCATTATATGGTCTAAGACAAGCACCTAGAGCCTGATATGATACTCTAACTAGACATCTTTTAGATAATGGTTTTAAAAGGGGTGCAATAGATAACACTTTATTCATTCTGTATAAGAAAAGTGATATCTTGCTGGTACAAATTTATGTTGATAATATTGTGTTTGGGTCTACAAATGAGAAACTGTATGAAAAATTATCTAAAATTATGTCTTCTTAGTATGAAATGAGTATGATGGGTGAACTAACATATTTCTTGGATCTTCGAGTAAAACAAACCAAAGATGGTATTTTTATAAATCAAGAAAAATATGTCAGAGATTTATTAAAGAAATATCAATTTGATTCATTCTGATCAAAAGATACTCCTATTTTTGCACCATTAACTTTTGACTCAGATACTAATGGAAAACCAGTGGATCCCACAAAATATCGTGGTCTGGTGGAATCCTTCATGTACTTAACTGCTATTAGACCTGACATAATGTTTGCAACATGCCTCTATGCAAAATTTCAATCTGATCCCAGGGAAGCACATCAGAATGCTGTAAAAAGGATCTTCAAATACCTTAAAGGTGTCCCCAGACTTGGTCTTTGGTATCCCAAAGGCTCAAGTCTAGATCTAATGGGCTATTCAGATTCTAATCATGGAGGTTGTAAGATAGATAGGAAAAATACCACAGGTGGTTGTCATTTCCTTGGTGGCAAATTAGTTAGTTGGACGAGCAAGAAGCAGACTGCAGTATCATTATCCACAGCCAAAGCTGAATACATTTCCGCAGCAAGTTGTTGTTCTCAGATCTGTGGATGAAGAACGAACTGACTGATTAAGGTGTTAAGTATACAAGAACACCAATTTTTTGTTATAACACAAGTGTCATTGCCATATCTCACAATCCTGTAATGCACTCCAAAACCAAGCACATTGACCTCAGGTATCATTTCATTCGAGATCACATTATTAAAGGTGACATTGAACTTCATTTCATCCCCACTGATAAACAACTCGCTGATATTTTTACAAAACCTTTGGATGTCAAAACATTTAAACATCTCATCAGTGAGTTAGGAATGCTAAATCCTGTGTAGCATTTAAGGGGGAAATGTTAAAATTATTTGTACTTAAAAGAATTTTTCTCTAAGGGGGAATTTTGCTTCAGAAAATTTTTAAAATGAGATGATTCAGATTGCACTAACTTTACATCCTCAAAATTTAATGAGTCAGATTCTGAAGTCACTCAGAACCTTTTAATGTCCAATGGATACTTGGTTGTTGTGTGACCACATGAAGGGTACTGTATAACGTTTGAATAAAAGATGCCTTTGCTGACGTGTCACACAAGTTGCAACGTAAAAGAAAAGTGAATGATTACTTTTACATTAAGGATGGAAAACTGTGTTCTCAAAAGTGGGGTCCCTAGCTGTTTTGGATTAAATAAGGATTTATACCTAAAATTATGTCGGATTTCAAACACAGTCATAATTGATTTCAAATTAAATAATATTTTCTTGGGTTTGATTTCCAAAATTACTTTTATTTGTATTTATTTTGGAAAAATCCTTTACATTCCATCATAAATATAAATATCCTTTTCTCGAAAATATTCCCTCATTTACTTCACTTTTCATTTACTCCAAAATCATTCATTCTGTCTCTATCATTTTTTTTTCTCTCAAACAATCTTTAGTTTCATCTTTCTCAAATCAAATGGCTAAATCTACTTCTCAAGCAAAATCCTTGATAGCATTTGAATATAACCCTCCCAAGTCGGTCAAGGCCAATTCGTCTTGGCCAAAGGGCTTTGAACTTAAAACCATTAGGTTCAATATGAACAATTTCAAGGCAACCCTCAATGCAAAACACAAAACACTCATGGATAGAATCAATAAATTTCTTGAGCAATCTCATCTTTCTCATGCCTTGACTATGGATCTAGAACTCATATATCATCGATATCTTTTGGAATTCTGGTTTACCACTGAGGTCAGCAAGGATGATAAAATCCATTGCTTTCACTCTGAAGAAGGGCATGAAAAAGTGTGTCATCCCTCTGCATAGATTCAAGGAGGCTCTCCATCTGAACTACTTGCAAGCACCTTCAGTTTTTACCAAAAGACTGAAGGGTGTTAATTTCAAAGAAGTATTGGTACAAATGGGGTATGATAACATGGTGGATGAAGAAGGAAATCTGAAGACCTCTGGACATATATTTCTTTTTGGTTTCAAAAATTGTTGGAGGTTGTTCAGGACTCATATAGTTGAGTGCCTCGGTGGTAATCATGGTGGTTTGGATCAGATCTCCTTGATCCAAGTAGAGATGGGCTATGATTTGTGGAATGGAATTAATGTGGACTTCGCTGAGATGATATTCTCTCAGTTGGTGTAAAAATTAAAGGGAAAGAGAAGTATCCACATTGCTTTCCCAAGATTTCTAAGCGTCTGCTTCATCAACATTCTAGGAGAGGCGTATGTAGAAGATGTAGAATCTATCAAGAGCTTCCACCTCAGATGCAAAACCTGAACTTTCTGCTTCAATGACTCAGGCAATAAATAAAACATAAACAGCATGACCGACTGACTCAGAAAGATCACTTGGTGGGTTCCAAACCCACCGGTGCATCTAGTGGCAAAATGTTGCACTTGTTCAAATCGAAAACAAGTGCTTCCACCCAGCCACCTCCCTCATCCACTGACCAACCTGAGTATCTCCCAAAAGATCCCTCAGGATCTCCAAAGGGCTTATTAAAACGACGTCAATTTAAGAGGTCCTCATAGCCCAAGGACACTAGTACCGAAGCACTCCCTTCTGGTTCTTCCCAACAAGAACCAGAAGAATCGAGTCAAAGGGAAAATTTGCAAGCAACCATCCCCGAAGTTTCTTTAGGTGGGGATGGTGAAGGTAATACTAGTGAACCCGCCCAACTCACATTAGAGCTTCAGTCTGCACGTGCACCCCCTATAACTTCACAAATCTTAGACTCCTCTCTTATACAAACTGTTGATGTTTTTCAGGTGACACCAAGAGAAACTGAAGTTTCAAACTCTGCGGCCAATGACGAGGTTCTTGATGATAGCATAAGGATCACTGAGGCAACCCTTGTATCTGCTGTTGCTGGCGAAGACACTTCGGCTGAGCCAATTATCACTGAAACTGCTAACGATGCATCTGCTTCTGAAGTAATTGTTGAACCAGTAGTAGGTTCAGGTACTAGTGATCTGAACCTGGGCATGTCTGAACAGACTTCCGTTTCGACTGACCTCTAGGAAGAAAATGAGCCAATTCAGGGGAATCTTAATTCCCTTGCTGACTTTGAGTTTGACGAGGAACTCTTGGAGGAGAATCAGTTCTTTTGATTCTGAGCGAACCTTCAACCTCGCAAATGCCCCTCCTCATGTAGAAAATCAAATTATTAATCAACCATATCGCCCACCGCCAATTTCACATGAACACCCACATTTTCCTGAAGAGTCAACTCCTGCGTATGTCACTTCTCCCACTTTTCAACCACAACTACAAAACCTTCACCCCCAAATTCATGATGTTCCAAGGCCAAGGATTTATGATCAGCCAGAAGAAAAGGAATTGGACTCAGAAACTGAATCTGAATCTGAGGGTCCATCTGAGCAACAGTTAAAAAAGACTTTGGCTGGCCTTAAAACACTTCCCTTTATTGCTTCTGTTTCTACACAACTACTGTTAGGTGCAGATTTACTGGACTCGCTCCAGAATGGTCCAGATTTACTGGACTCTCTCTAGATAAAGATTCTGGAGCCCTCTGAAGATTTGTCCAAAAATTATGTGAAGACTAGTGAACAACTTACTTCTACATGAATCTGGATTCCACCAGATTTGTTCACTGGACTTCTCTCCAGTCAAAGATCATTCTACTGAAGAACATTCTCACTGAAGTCGAAAACTGAAGTCTGAAGAAAGAAGTCTAACAAATAGCGGAGCTCACTGGAAGACTTACCAAATCTCTTGACTGGAGCCCTTGACAGTGTTCTAGACCTTACAAGTTTGAACACTGATTACGAGAAATTGACTTTATGCCTTTACAGGCTTTTATCCGGACAACCCTTTTGTCCTTTGTTAAAAGCCTTACACGCGTGTAAAGGTGGTTGGTTATTTAGAAGACAAGTCACTATCAAGTGACTTTATTCTTGTACTTTAACCAATGCATTTAAGGAATTAAAGTAGTTTCCTTAAAATCATGCAACCATATTTGTACGACAAAAAGAATATTATATTTATTCTTTCTGCCAATAAATACCAAGTCATTTCCTTGTCCAAACACACACACTTTTGCAATTTGGTGCCTTTGCTTAAATAGTCTCGATCTAAAAGGTTATACTTCACAACTTTAAGTATTTCGATCAAGGAGTTTATTTAGCAATATTAGATCACTTGTAATTCATAGGTTGTTTAGATACTTACTTTGTAATATCTTATTCCGCAACAACCTTGTATTATATTTAACATCAATAAATTAAATACACTTGAAAATTACATTGTGTCTCACCATTTACTTTACTTGTTTATCTATTTATATTGCTTAAGTATAGTATTACGTTATATATAATCTTGCATCTATATTATCGTAATACTAGTCCAATCTAGTGCTTACTTGACTTGTCTTATTCTACACTTGTGGGTTAAACCATTGAGTGAGAGACTTCACAATTGGTATCAGAGTAGAAGGCTAACATACTTGCCTAGAACTGTATTTTCTTGATGGCCAACCCAGAGAATACACAAGGAAACCCTTTAAATACATGACCTCCCCTCTTTATTGAAACTGAACAGACTACTGACCATCTTTATTGAAACTGAACAGACCATTTTCTTGATGGCCAACCCAGAGAATACACAAGGAAACCCTTTAAATACAGGACCTCCCCTCCTATTCCCGCTTTTCCACACGTGCATGTGCACTACTCAAACACTCCTGTTCCCAAATTTAGTGGGAATGGTGATGAATTTGGCACGTAGAAAGCTAGGATGTTCTTATATGTCACTGGTATTGAGAGGAATATGCTTAAAATTTTAAATGAAGAACCTTATATTCCGAGAAGTCCTCTCAATCCACTTCTTGTTCCAACCGGAGCAAGATCTGGCAGGGAGAGGAACATTGGCCTGAAGAGGAAAGAAGAATCGTCAATATTGACACTACCTTAAAAGTCATGATCCTCGGGGCAGTTCCTGAAGCTCTTGTTCCCACACTAGTGCTTTATCCCAGTGCTAAAAGCATGTGGGATGAACTAGTGAACTAGTATGAAGGTGGTGATGATACTATTGTTACAAGGAAAGTGGCTTTAAATAAGAAGTACGAGTCATTTTTTGCTCTACCCAATGAATCAATAACTGGTACTTACACCAGATTTATGAGCATAATAAACCAGTTAAGAGGGTTGGGAGTAAATAAAGACAAGGACATACTTCTTGAAAAATTTTGTGATATTCTTCCTTCAAAATGGTCTCATATAATCATGATCTTGAGACAAGGTAAAACCTTGCATTCCCATACTCTGTCAACATTGTATGAAGCCTTCAGATTCACTGAAGAGAATCAAGCCCAGAGAATTGAGACATAAAAGGATGCAATTAATCATGCTTCCAGTAGTTCCCCTGTGGTTAGTCATACTGAACCACCCTATGCAGCATTAATGTCTTCTGAGAATGTATTTTCTATAAGAAGATGAGGTCTGAATTAATGGATTCTAGAGCCATGAACAATGTTTCTCCAGATTGTGATGAAACTGATAGTGATGATCTGATGGCTATGATGGCTAAAACGTAAAACCGTTTCAAAGCTAGAGCTAACAGACCCACTGGACACAATACACCTAGTTCTTCCACTGACAAGACCAATCTGACATGCTTTAAGTGTGGCAGAATAGGTCACTTCATGAAAGAGTGCAAGTCCAATAAGTTTGTCTCTCAATCTGGTCTATTAACTTCTTATAACAAGCCTGATGATAACTACAGATTGGAATAAATACAAGTATAATATCAGATTCAGGCCCTTCTCTTTTCAGCATGCCCAGATGGCTCTTCTGTGGCCTTCCTCTTTGCAATTGGAGATGGTGGAGTAGATAGTGCAATTCTCAGACCCAACTCCAACTCCATCTCCATTACCTCCTTCCTAATCCACTCCTTCATGATTCTTCTCATGAAATACTTTGCATCCTGGGAACATCTTTACCTTTGAAAGAGAGACCAAGTTCTTTTAATTATGACCATCCAAAGGCCCTCACTGAAGTATTTGGTCTTTCATCAATAAAGTTTCCTTCTCTGAAGAGTTCAATGTGGAACCTGGAGTATTTCTCATGATTCTCTGCCAGACGGATCTCAGCACTCAATATAGGTCTGGCATCAGCTATGAAGTTAGTCATATAATAATTCTTTTCTCTTGTCTAAGCCTTCCTGACCATATCAACAACTTCCTTGGACACCTACTTCTGAACAACCACTTGTTGAGTTTTTGCCTTGTTTATCCTTTCAGAAGTGTTCAAAGGAATGAATGTGCTCAGATCTGCATCTCTGGCAGCTTTTGTCTTTCTGGCTGGCGCCTTAGGCAAACCTTTGAATTTCTTTCTATATTCATTCTCCAGAGCTGTGGCATTTCTTCTTACTTGATTCTGGAGTTCTTTCAATTCTTCTTTTCTCTGGGCAATGAGATCCAGTATGCTTACACCATAAATTTCAGAGTCATAGACTTGTTCATCTTGAGCACACATGGATCGAATATAGGCATCATCCAAGGCATCCAGACATTTCTTGAGTCTGGGATCATCTGTCATCTTCTTATAAACTTCAATTTGAACGCCCAACCTACCAGCGTTATAAGAATCCAGAGTCTCATGCCTGGCCATATCTAACTGGTGAGCAACCAAGTCATCCTTGGTATGATTGGTTCACTGATGTATTAAACTGCAAGTAGACCAGATATAATGTTTGCAACATTTCTTTGTGCCAGATATCAGTCTAACCCAAAAGAATCTCATCTAGCGGTTGTAAAGTGCATTTTGAAGTACCTTAAGGGTGCTCCTAGTGTGGGTCTTTGGTATCCCAAAGGCTCAGGCTTAGATCTAATGGGTTATTCAGATTCAGATCATGGATGTTTTAAGATAGACAGGAAATCCACTACTGGAGGATGTCATTTCCTTGGTGGCAAACTGGTGAGCTGGACCAGTAAGAAGCAAAAGTTAGTCTCATTATCCACTGCTGAAGCAGAATATGTGTCTGCAGCCAGTTGTTGTGCTCAGATACTTTGGATGAAGAACCAGTTGTTTGATTATGGTATTAAATATTCGAAGACTCCAATATTGTGATAATACCAATGTCATTGTTATCTCAAACAATCCAGTCATGCACTCCAAGATGAAACACATTGATGTCAGGTATCATTTCATTCGTGATCATGTTAAGAAAAATGATATTGAAATCCATTTTATTCCCACTGACAAACAACTCGCTGACATTTTTACAAAACCATATTATGAGAAAATTTTTAATTTTCTTGTTGGTGAGTTGGAAATGTTGAACCCTTAATTTGGAACCTTGTTATGAACACATTTCTGACACAAGCAGGGTTCTTTGATTCCAGATTTATAATTCTATGCCAGTAAAGCTATCGAACACCTAAGTGATACTATTTTTGCACTAATAGAATTATGGATCACCATTCCAGGGGGAAGACTCGACCAGAATTTTTGTCCTAAAATGTCTTAATTTCAGGGGGAATTTATTAATTTATTTTTCCTCTAGAGAAAT
Source organism: Erigeron canadensis (assembly GCF_010389155.1). Taxonomy (NCBI): domain Eukaryota; kingdom Viridiplantae; phylum Streptophyta; class Magnoliopsida; order Asterales; family Asteraceae; genus Erigeron; species Erigeron canadensis. The sequence goes on from NC_057763.1 coordinate 9,306,756, forward strand.
TTTGTGGAAAATTCCACTGGAAACCTTATAAATGTGTCCCTCTCATTAGTATTTAGATAATTGAAGTGCGTGTTTGAAGTAATGAAAATTGCTTTGTAAATGTGTTCCTCTCACTTGTCTTTTATTTTTGATGTGCGTGTTTGAGGTCTCTAGGATACATTACTAGAGTGTCCCTCCAGTGTATCATTTATTGCATGCTTCACTGGACTAATCCACCAATGCTACTGGAGTGACCAGTCATCCTCCAGATGCATTAAAAGTTGAGTCATGGTTCTTTAAAATAACATGTGTTACCTGATGATTAGTGCGTGCCACGTATGCAAACCTTTTCAATGGATATTTATCTTTTTATGCTGCGTGGCACACTTTTTCAAATAATTGAATGGGTTTTATTACCTTGGGAAAATAAAAAGTGAATATTGGTAGTTTTTATGGGCTGTCAAGCGTCATTCATTTATGGGTGATGGGAAACATTAAATGCGGATGTCAAAACCGATAAAAATTATTTTGAATTATTTCAAAAACCGTTTTGAATTCCATTTTCTCTTTCCTATATAAACACAATTTTACCTTCATTTACTTTCACTTCTGCAAATTCATTTACTCCCAAAATCTATAAAAATTGCTTCATTTATTTCATTCTTCATTTACTTTCCAATCATCATCTTCTCCTGAAATTCCAAAACCCTAATTTCCTTCATCTTCACAAATGGCTCCTAAACCTTCTCCGAAAAATCTCTTAGCCGCAAACTATGCTCCGGTAGCTGTCGTTAAAAAGGCCAAACACATCACTCTCACCGCCGATGCCATCAGAATAAACATGAATAATTGGATGGCAAAACTCACAACTGATCATTCTGCAACCTCTATCATAGGATTGAATACCTTCTTTCTCAGTAGTCCTTTCTATGGTGCCCTTACTTTGAATCCGGGCAAGATGTATCATGACTACCTCTGCGAGTTTTGGTAGACTGCCGTGTACATGGAAAAAGACAAAGCCATCCACTACACATTAAAACAAGGCACCAAGAAGTTCACCATCACCGTCGACTCTCTGAGGGATGATCTGAGAATGGACTATTTTGACGAAAATGAGTTGCCGGTTGAAATTCCATCTGGAATTAACACCAGAGAAGTGTGCAGATTGATGGGGCACACTGAAATCGTAGATGAGGATGGTCAGCTGCTTGGGAAGGGCACTGTATATTTGAGCAGGTTGACAGATTCATGGAGATATTTCTTCACCCTTCTGGTTGAGTGTTTGGGTGGCAGCTCTGGAGGACTTGATCAGATAAACCAAACGCAGCTCCAGATTGCCTATTGTTTATGGCACGGGTATAGGGTGGATTTTGCCCAAATATTTTTTGATGATCTGGTAGATATATTAAAGGTCAAGAGCAGAAAAGCATTTATTCCTCTCATCCGATTTTTGTCTATTATTTTTAGACGGTCTCTGAAAAATGAGTATACTTTAAATTCAAACAATTTTTCAATGTGTAAATATTTACGAGACCTTAACCACTTAACCTCATCTTCTACTGAGGTTGAAATTCCTTCTGTTAAGATTTATCAATTCCGAGTGCAAGAAGATGAAGAAGAAGAAACTAACGCAGCAATCCAAGCTGGCTCAGGAGAGGCTTCAGGTGGGCCTCAAAATAATGAGGGAGCCACTGAAGGGCTCATTGCTGAAAGGGTGCAACCCATTTCCCAGGTAGCCCCTGACCCTCAGCAGAATATTGAAAATATTGTTGAAATTCCACCGAATCCCCTAGGAGACCAAGAAATAACAATCGTCGTCTTAGGAGAGGAGGAGAATTGGTCAATCCTCGTAGTGGCCAGACTAGCCATCCAGAATCCTCCTTCTAGAGATGTAAATTTGGGAACCCTGCAAGCAACCACTTCTATAATTCTAGTAGGATGAAGTGGCGAAGAAAATAGAGAGTCAGCCCAACTCTCATTAGAGTCTGTGTCGGTGCACCAACTTGAAGATATCCATAATTCTGACACATCTCTAGCACAGGTTGGGATGAATGGAGCCACACCTCTAGTTATTCCAGTCTCTACTTCTTCGGCAGGTGATATTATGAATGAGGATGGGACTCTAATTGTGGAAGAAGGTGGAAATGGTGAGAATCTAGAGCAGGATGCTCAGATTGATTTAAATAGAATGGTTGAAAATGTACAAGTGGAGGACCAGACAGGTGAAACTAGCCCAGATTGGGATATGGCAGATTCTCCACTGTCTGAAGATAATGACTTTGATGCTGACATGAGTTTTCTGGAAGAAGAGGAAGTGGATTGTACTATTGCTTCGGTCTCCCAGTCAATCCTTACAGAAATGCCTCCTCCTCCACCAGAAAATACACCAACACCACCACTAGAACAAACAACAACAACAAATTTTATTTCACCCTTTGCACCAGATTTTTAACCCATTCAAACCTCTGAACCACTGGTAATCACTCAAACAACCAAAAATATCACAAGGGTGTTGCGAGTATCAACCATCACCAGAATCACTAATCCTTCCAGTGGTCTCTCCTCTTCTACTTTAACCGAGGTCCAAGGCCTTTTTGATAAGGTGGCGGACCTGGAGAGATCACTCCAATCTTCTTCAAAGGTTATTTCTGACTTCAAATCTTTAATTTCAAATAATCTTAACTTAGAAATGAATCTGTTTGCTAGTAATGAGAAGATGGTCTTTTAAAAGCTGGATGAACTTGTAGTAGCCACAAATAAATATTCTGAATTTATACAAGTTGCAGTCCAGGTATTAAAGGAGGATCTGGTGACATCAATCCAGACTGCTCTTAAAGCAGAAATTGTTCAACCATTGGCAAGACTGGTTGGTGAGGTTCAGAAGTTGACCACCAGAATAAGCAATTTGGAAAGCAAGCCAACCCTGGACCAGAGTTCAGTGGTCAGCAGTATCAACAATGTTGTTGTTCAAAGATTTAGAGGGGATATGCTTAAGGAGATCACTGCTGAAATTTCTGGGTCCATTCTGAGAACACTGCAAGATAGGTTGGTTCATGGGGTGCTTAGGATGATCGACAACCAGTTGCCAAGACACTTTCCTGAAGAATTTGAAATTGTTAAAAAGGAAGTGATGCAATTAAGGCACACTGTAAACAACATTTCTCTAGTGTCTGGTAGAACCTTTGATTCTGCTGACAGACCTAAACTGGACCAGGTCTGGAATCATCTTCAGTCTGGAGATGCTTCCAAGGGGGAAAGTTCCAAAGATAAATCTGGTGATCTTCAGAGAAAAATCAAAGTTTGGAAGAAGGTGATTGGAACAGATGTCACTGGTACTGACGCCAGTGTTCAGGTTGAAGAAGAGGCTGCTGGTACTGATGCCAGTGAGCCAATGTTTGAAGAATTCCCAGACATCCCAACCACAATTAAAATGACCAGAAGAAAGCATGTAGTGTCTGGTGAAGTAACTGAAGAAGCTGAAGAAGAATATGTATCTGCTAATGAGGCCAAGGCAAAAAGACTGGAGCAAGAGTGTATCATGATCGAAATTTTCATGAAAAATATGAAGGATGACTTGGTTGCTCACTAGTTAGATATGGCCAAGCATGGTACTCTGGATTCGTATAACGCTGGTAGGTTGAGCGTTCAAATTGAATTTTATAAAAAGATGAAGGATGGTTCCAGACTCAAAAAATGTCTGGATGCCTTAGATGATGTCTATATTCGATCCATTTATGCTCAAGATGAACAAGTCTATGACTCTAAAATTTATGGTGTAAGCATACTGGATCTCTTTGTCCAGAGAAAAGAAGAATTGAAAGAACTCCAGAATCAAGTAAGGAGAAATGCTACTGCTCTGGAGAATGAATATAGAAAGAAATTCAAAGGTTTGCCCAAGGCACCAGCCAGAAAGACAAAAGCTGCCAGAGATGCAGATCTGAGCACATTCATTCCTTTGAACACTTCTGAAAGGATAAACAAGGCAAAAACTCAACAAGTGGTTGTTCAGAAGCAGGTGTCCAAGGAAGTTGATGATATGGTCAGGAAGGCTCAGACAAGAGAAAGGTATGATTATATGACTAACTTCAGAGCTGATGCCAGACCTATATTTAGTGCTGAGATCCGTCTGGCAGAGAGTCATGAGAAATACTCCAGGTTCCACATTAAACTCTTTAGAGAAGGAAACTTTACTAATGAAAGACCAAATACTTCAGTGAGGGCCTTTGGATGGTCAGAATTAAAAGAACTTGGTCTCTCTTTCAAAGGTAAAGATGTTTCCCAGAATGCAAAGTATTTCATGAGAAGAATCACGAAGGAGTGGACCAGGAAGGAGGTAATGGAGATGGAGTTGGATCTGAGAACTACACTATCTACTCCACCATCTCCAATTGCAAAGAGGAAGGCCACAGAAGAGCCATCTAGGCATGCTGAAAAGAGAAGGGCCTGAATCTGATATTTTACTTGTATTTATTTTTATGTTGATAAAATTGTAACTTTCCACCAGTTGATGTCTGTAAATATAAGTTGCAATTCTTATTTTTCACAAGTACTTATCCAGATTAAGTCTAGAAATTAAAATGTATAAACTGGGAACACTGATAATCTATAAAGTGGCTCCCCAGTAATTCAAATTATACTTAGTCAAATTCTCCAAGATTTTTATTTTTTTCAAGCACAAACTTGTATAGATAAAAGCTTGAAAAACCTTGCATAATTTCTAAACAAATAGGGGGAATTTGTTAGGTCCAGATTTACTGGACTCGCTCCAGAATGGTCCAGATTTACTGGACTCTCTCCAGATGAAGATTCTGGAGCCCTCTGAAGATTTGTACAGAAATTATGTGAGGACCAATGGACAACTTACTTGTACATGAATCTGGATTCCACCAGATTTGTTCACTGGACTTCTCTCCAGTCAAAGATCATTCTACTGAAGAACATTCTCACTGAAGTTGAAGACTGAATTCATAAGAAAGAAGTCTGACAAATAGCAGAGCTCACTGGAAGACTTACCAGATCTCTTGACTAGAGCCCTTGACAGGTTCTAGACCTTACAAGTCTGAACACTGATTACAAGGAATTGACTTTATGCCTTTACACGCTTTTATCCGGACAACCCTTTTGTCCTTTGTTAAAAGTCTTACACGCGTGTAAAGGTGGTTGGTTATTTAGAAGACAAGTCACTATCAAGTGACTTTATTCTCTTACTTTAACCAATGCTTTTAAGGAATTAAAGTAGTTTCCTTAAATGCATACAACCATATTTGTACGGCAAAAAGAATATTATATTTATTCTTTCTACCTATAAATACCAAGTCATTTCCGTGTCCAACCACAGACACTTTTGCAATTTGGTTCCTTTGCTTAAATACTCTCTATCTAAACGGTTATACTTCACAACTTTAAGTATTTCGATCAAGGAGTTTGTTTAGCAATATTAGATCACTTGTAATTCATAGGTTGTTTAGATACATACTTTGTAATATCTTGTTCTGCAACAACCTTGTATTTTATTTAACATCAATAAATAAAATAAACTTGAAAATTACATTGTGTCTCACCATTTACTTTACTTGTTTATCTATTTATATTGCTTAAGTATAGTATTACGTATATATATATATATATATATATATATATATATATATATATATATATATATATATATTCTTGCATTTATATTATCGTAATACTAGTCCAATCTAGAGCTTACTTGACTTATCTTATTCTACACTTGTGGGTTAAACCATCGAGTGAGGGACTTCACAACCACCCCTTCAATTGAGTGTAGAAGCATAGTTAGAGAAACAACATGCAGAAGTCCAAAAACTACTTCTCAAGGTAGAGGACTTAACAAAATCTCTAACTACCAATACTAGTTCCATTGCTCATATGAAAGGTGCTCAGATGTTCCTTGGCACTGAGTTAACCAAATTTGATGGAAATGAGGGACTAGTGAGTGGGAAGCTTAATGAACTGGTCACTGGTTGTAATCAGATCAGTTCAGCCATCAGGGAAGCCTTCAGGCTGACCAAGAGGGATGTTCAAGCATCTGTTGTTACCAACTTGACATCCTCAGCTAATTTGATCAAGGAAGAGGTTTTGGCAGTCGGGAAGGAAGTGAATGAGTTGATAAAGAAGCCAAGTGTTGATCTGAAAGACCTTGGTACATCTATAAGTGGAGAAGTGTTTAAGAAGTTGCAACTTGAGTTGTCTCAAAATTTGTTATCTCAGCTGACAACTTCAATTGCAGAAAAGATTGAAGACAGGGTCAGAATCATGATTGAAGATTTGACAAGAGATACAAATAAAAAGGTGGATAAGGTTGTTGAAGAAGTAAAGAATTATGTGTCCACACTTCATCACCCGGATTTACAAGAGGATGGGTGTATTTGATTTTGAGGAGTACCAGACGCATCTGTCCCCCCAAGTTAATCAGGAGGATTACAATGCTAGGTTAATGGATGATGTCGGTGTTGTTGGAGCGCCACCTCTAGATTTGGAGCTAGCTGATGTAGAGATGGGTGATGCTCCACAAGAGGCACCTAGGATACGTAGTCGTAGCATCCCTGTCCTGAGTTCCTTTGATCTTACACTTTTGGGGCAGACTGTGCAGAATATATATGATGAGCAGCAGGCCAGCCGCCGGGCTTTTGATGACTACCAGCGGAGGATGGATCAGGACCTGACTTTGATTGGTTCACAGCAGGCCTACACGAACTACACATTAGATTACTATCAGCCAATGTGGGTTGCAGAGTATCAGGGTCGGCAGTTTGTTAGACCCGATCCGATTCCTGAGTTCAGATCACCACCTATTCATGTTCCCACTTATCGCCAGGGTGGTCAGTCCTTCTTTCCTATGACTGCCCCAGGGAACATGTCACCACGGCCCCATGACTTGGAAGGATCTCCACGCGGGCCAGTGCAGTTTGGTACTTATCAGGGTGGACATGATGCTAGTGGTTCATCTTCTTTTGATGCTGGTTTTGTTGCAGGTTCTAGTTCTGGTTATGCTGGTGGGTCCGGAGGCTTCGCGGGTGGACCTGCAGGTGGAGATTATGGAGGCTCTGGTTTAGAACAGGAGGAGGAGCGGAACTGGGTTACTAACCTTTTTGGTCCACCCAGTCTTCCATATGGTTATCATGGACAACCTGGGTAGATGATGATGATTCCCATCCGTTCCCATGGGATGGAATCACATGGTGATTGATTATTTTTCATGATTTGGATGCCTGTATTTATTTATTTCTGTTTCGTATCCACCCTACGGGGTGATGGAACATAGTACTCTCTTTTATTTTTCTTTCTTTTGTTTTCTTATTTTCTGCATGAAAACATTAGATACTTTGATGTGCTTGGGAATTTGGTTTTGTTTGTAGATGCAACTGAAACAGGTTTTATCTAATTGATGGCTACACGTATTGTGCAACACAAGTGTGGGGCGGGGGGGGGGGGGAACCCGTTGGATTCTCTTCTCATTTTTATTCTGTGGCATCAAATTGTTGATTGTGTGATGTTTTGACCTATACTTTTCTTTCTTTCTTTCTTTTCACTTTTCTTTTGTATATTCATACCTCTACTATACATACCCTTATACATACACTTGTATATACATACAGTCTTCCTTTCTTTGTATACTGTAGTGCAATTATACACTTATACATCCCTTTAACTTAGCCTTTACCTTTGTATAAATCCACTCATACGTGTGAACTTTACCTCATTATACATTGCTATACTGATAGTCTAATCTGGGGGGCCATTGATTGTCATTGGTTTGTTTGGATGGTTTGGGAGAGCTTCAGTGGATTGTCTAGTGGAATATTCTTTTCTATGGGAATACGTCAATTAGTCAAGTTATTGAGGATTATCTTAGATTCTCTAAATAAAGTAAATTTAGATAGACATGTTCATCATTGTAAGAGGGTTTTTTACTACTAGAGTAAAAGTGGTTCAGTAATAAAAAATATGAAAAAACAGAAAAATTAAAAAAAAAAAAGAAAAAAGAAGAAGAAGAGAGAACTTGGGCTACTAGTGGGTATTTCTCATTTTTATATGTCTAGAAGTTTTGTTGTATCATTAATAATGGAAGACTTGGTTGATAATAAGTTGTTTGAAGTTGATACAATACAATGGTGTCGGGTTTGCTTGGTTACTTAGGAGGTGTGTTCGCGGGATAACATCTTATGGGTTGGTGGTTTGTTGACAATCAATGGCACGGGTTTTGAGTAGGCTATTTTGTACATATTTCATTTATACCTTATACTTTTGATTATTCCCTTTCATCTCTAACCTAAATTCCCCATATTCCATTGTAAAGATCCATTATATATAGCCTTAACATAACGATACAACCGTCCTTTATGCCTATTTTGATGATGTACTTGGTGCTTGCGCCACGTCGGTGAAGCTATGATCCTAGTTCAAGCCTATGGTAAACTAGTATACGTCACGACCGAGCTATGAGTGATTATTCATATATATTCAACCCCAAAAGTAAGTTCGTTCGAGTAGAATGATATTGATAGGTCATTTGTTTCACTTGTGCTTAGTTATGTTATCGTGTCTTGCGGATTGTTCAGGTATTGTTAAACATTTCGGGTTTTCATTTAAGATTAAAACTGCTTCACTGAGCTTTTTGTCATTGACATGCTTGGTGTTGCTTCTTTTTGATACTCGTCACTTGTTTCTATAGCTTCATTGCCAAAGAATGTTGTTTCTTAAATTTCAGATTTGCTTCAGGACAAGCAATGCTCGAGTGTAAGGGGAATTGATGTAACTAATTTATACCTATCACCCAAATCATTATTGGTCATTTTATTGAGTGTTTTAAGTCCATTTTATGTGCATTTGGCGCGTTTATGGTGTTTGTTAGTGTTTTCAGGCTCTTAGCAGGATACGCGTTCATTTGGCACATTTTCAGATGATTTTTGGTCAGGACTATGATTTATAAGATCGAGAGTTGTTTAAATTGGAGAAGATAGAAAATTCGAGCAAGTTCATATATGAAAAATGTTGTTTTCGGATCAACAATATTGGACTGTGACGCAGTGGGGGAAACATGTGCCCACTGCGCCGCAGTGGACCTCAAGTTACAAGCGTTGGTCAGAAGAATTGGACTGCGCCGCAGTGGGAGCATCACTCGCCCACTGCGCCGAAGTGAGAAGACGGGGCTGAAGAGTTTTGGCTGATTTTTGCATCAGATTTCTAAGGGGTATAAATAGAACTAAAAACCTAATTCCCAGTTCATCAAAAGTCTTTCTAGGAGCTGCTATATAAGGGATTATTTCAAGGATCAAAGGCTTGATTTTCATCCTCCGATTCATTGAAGATTCACGAGTACCCATCTAGATCGTATCTACATTATTGTCTTGCAATTTTATTTTCAAGAACGATTGGTACATCATGTTCTTCTTTTACTTCAATTGTTATATTAAATTAATCATGAGTGACTAAACATTCAATCATCCACCTTGATGAAACTAGACGAATAATGTGATTGCTATATGTTTTAATTGAAGAGTTGTTTTCAATTGTCGTTGTGCTGAGATCTTGATGATTTAATTCCCTTTATGATATTGGTGGCATGTGTGTTCTTCGTTAGTGGTACTAGTTGGAAGCATATGTGATTTTCAAATGGTTGTTTGTCTATGAGCAATTATCACTAGTTCATGGTATGATAGTGAATATCATTTTAATAAAAGGAGTCATTTTGTCAACGTGTTATATAACTGTTGGTGGTACCACTTTATTTTCACATAGGTACAATTGTTAATTCGATAGTCAAACAAACTAATTGTTGGTAGTTGTCTAGGCATTGGTGATACCGACTTGGGTAATTTAACTAGCAACTTAGGTGATCGGGTAATTTGCTCACGGTTGGTGGTACCACGTGAGCACCTTAATCCTTTTACGATTATCTTTTCAACTCAAATGAATTTGGTCTTAATTGAATGCAATCATGTTTGAAGTCTAGTGAAATCAAGGTGGATGATCCTTATTAATATTGTCTGAAATTTTTCTTTACTTTTATGCGTTTTGTCTTTTAAATTTATTTTAATTTATTTGTCAAAGTGATACTTGAAGCAACACCCTGTTTTCCAAACCATTTTACCAAACAACTAGTTCAAACCAATCCTCGAGAACGAACACGGACTTACCTCTTTACTATATTGCATACGAATGCGTCCACTGCCCGGTAGTCTGTAGTAGTGAGTTTCCAGGTATTACTAGTTTATATTTTTTTGAACTCGATTTAGCACATCACGACCCAACGCACATATAAGAGTATGCAAATTTACTCACCTCCCCCACAACTAACAACAATCAAGATTGCCATAATAATTGCAAAGCTTTTAACCTAGCAAATCAACACAATATGAATATAAGACTTTACTCACAATCTTGGCTAACTCACTTAACCAAACTATCAATTCACTAGTATTCCTACCCACCCAAACTCATTCTCTTTGAGTAGGCTCATTTTCAAGTCTCATTAACAAAGTTCAATATTGCAAAATGTTAGGTCCAATTTTGCTGAAAACTGGATCTCTCCAGTTGCATTTGGAGAGCACGAAGAATTGTCCGAAATATTTAAGGTCCAGTTGCTATGTACAGTTTATGCAACTGACGACTTCCTCCAGTTCAGATCTGAAGAACAACAATCTGAAGACATTCCAGTTGAAGTCAAAGACAACAAGTGGAAGAAAGAGAAAGGCAAGGGCAGCGAAGCCCAGTTGACTCTCTACCAGATTAATTAACTGGAAATCCTCCAGTGTAAATGACTTTACAAAGCTTTACACTGATTACGAGGAGGACCTTTTACACTACATCCTTTTACCCGGATAATAATCTTGTCTGTGGATAAAAGTGCAAAGATGTAGAGTGGTTGAATAAAGTAACCTTTTGTCTTACTTTGTTTAGCACACACACAAAGAATTATTTACTAATATTTTTGTGTGCTGTCAACCATATTTGTACGTCGAAGTTGAGATCCCAATGACCAACCTTCGACTATAAATAGAGGTCCTTGCCCAAGCATTTTATCAACTTTTCAAACACATACATTCTGCAATATTGTTGGTGAACTTGTGCAATATTCTCTCAATCGCAAAAAGGAACATTTCACAACTCTAAGTGTTTTGATTTTTAAGAGAATTTCCAAGTATAGATCAATTGTATTTCATAGGTTGTTAGGATATTTACATTCATGTATTATCATGGTTCCGCAATAACCTTGTATTTTATTTAACAATTAATAAATAAAATACACTTGAAAAATTACATATTGTCTCACCAATTTACTTTATTTGCACTTTACATTATTGCATTGTATTTACTTATTCGACTTGTCACCTTAATAAGTATTACTCCAGTTAACCTGGTACACTGTTCACTCTAAACTGGTAACGTCCAGATTACGTGAAAGTGTTGCAAAGTTCACTCACTATTGACATAGAGCAGGCAGGTGGTATCAGAGTAGGCAGGTTGAATTGTATCAATTCTATAACCCAGGTCTGCTAAGATGTCTGCTGAAGGTGAGAATGGTTTTGGTCCCCTAAATGAAACTCATCAGAATATTAATTTTACAACTCCTTTAAATACCAACCCTCCTCCTCCTCCTCCTACATCTGGAGCCAGCTACGTCCATGTACATTATTCTAACACTCCTGTTCCTAAATTCGATGGGAGCAGTGCGACTTTTGGTACATGGAAGGCCAGGATGCTTTTGCATTTTGGTGGGATAGAGAGGTATATGTTGAAAATTCTCAAGGATGGACCATATATACCCATATCCAGTGGTGTCAGTCCTCTTCTAAACCCAACTGGGAGAAGAGGTACCAGGGAAAAGTCAGAAGAACATTGGTCTGACGAGGATCGCAAACTGGTTGACCTTGATACCAGACTGAAAAACATGATCCTTGCTGCTGTCCCTGAGGAACTAATTTCAACACTGCTATTGTTTCCCAGTGCTAAATCCATGTGGGATGAATTAGTTCTCCAGTTTGAAAGAGGAGATGACACCATTGCCACCAGAAAGGTTGCATTAAACAAGAAGTATGAATCCTTCTTTCCTCTTCCCAATGAAAGTTTAACTAGTACTTACACCAGATTTACTAGCCTAATTATCCAACTTAGAGGCTTGGGAGTGGAAAAGGATAAGGATATTCTTCTTGAGAAATTTTGTGATATCTTGCCATCCAAATGGGCACACATGGTTATTGTCTTAAGACAAGGTAAGACCTTGCATAGCCATACTCTTGCTTCCCTCTATGGAGCCTTCAGATTTACTGAAGATAACAATATTGCAAGGTTATTGGCTGAGCAAGATGCATGAAACCATGCTCAGAGTTCCAAGGTCGTCAGCTTAACTGGGCAACCTTGTGCTGCTTTAATGTCTGCTGAGAATGTCCAGTTACATTCTATGAAGGAGATGTTAAACCACTTACTGAACTCTGGCCTTACCACTAATCTCAGTGATGGTTGTAAGGAAACTGACGATGATGATCTAGCAGCCATGATTGCTAAAACCTTGAACAGGTTTAAGTATAAATCTAATCGATTTAATGGGTCCAATAATGCTTCCAATTCCAACTCTCTGGATAAGGCCAATCTTACCTGCTATAAGTGTGGTAAGAAAGGTCATTTCATGAAGGAATGCAGATCTAGTCAGATGAACAACCAAGCTAGTCCCTCTGTCACAAACTTTGTCAAATCTGATGATTATAAGGCCAAATATAAGAAGCTTAAGGCCCAGATTGCCCTCATGTCTCTTGAACAAGAAAAAGAGAAAGAAAAGAACAAGTGCATGATGGCTCAAACTGAAGGGAAATGGGAACTCTCTGATGACTCATCTGATGATGATGATGAAGAGATTAGAGATGTGTGTTTCATGGCATTAGAAAATCAACAACCAGTGGTAAAAGATGATGTTGTTTCTGGAAGATGGGTGGACATCATTTTAAAGAAGGTAGGAGATTATGATGTTGAGTTGATACAGAACTGAAACTGGACATTGTTGAATCATTAAATGATGATTTATTAATTGTTGTAACAATGAGAACTGACTGTACAAGATATCTTGAGACTGTTTTAACTGAGCTAAATAACATGAAAAGTCAATTTAATGATTTACAAAGTGTCCAATTGGCTCTCAAGGAATCAGATTTAAAAATTGAGGCATTGGAAAGAGATAACCAAAAATTAAAATATGATCTTGAAAAAGAACACATGGTTATCAAATCTTGGGTACAAGCATCTGGTAAATATTATGATGTATTTTCTAAAACCATTGATGCTCAAGAAATTGCCTGAAAATCTGGTGATCTCCAGATGGTAGCTGTTTTACCTTCGATTCACCAGATGCCTGAATCAGTTAGAGTTGAGACTCCATATGACTTTTCTAACATGGCCAAATCTGAATCTGTTGAGACCACCCTTGTTGAGGTCAAAACTGGAGCCAAAAAGACTAAAGCTCCAGTTAAACAGGAAGTTGGTGATGTTCCTTTGCCTCAAAAGTCTAAAGAGCCCAAGACTCCCAAGACAAAAAATTCCGCTGAACCCAAGTCCAAGGTTCAGAAGCCTGATGAAAATAACTTTTTGCTAAAACTGGAGAGTCAACTCCAAAATTTATCAAGGCAAGTACAAAGTTGTACTGCCAGAATCAAAAATCTGGAAGGAGCTTCATCTTCTTCAATTGCAAAACAAGTTGTTAAAACCCCTCCTTCAAAACAAAAACAAAAACACTCAACTCAGAAAGGAGCAAAATCTGAAAAGAAAAAGGAGGTTGTTGTTCCCATCAAACCAATTGTTTTGACTCCTGAAGCTGGAAATGATCCTCCAGTTTCAGCGTCTGGTTCTAACCCGAGTCAATCTGCTGAGACTTCTCAAGAGAAGTCTGGTGGAACCATCAAGAAAAGATGGGTTCACAAAAATAACCGGATGTAAGCCCCTGCTGGAAGAGTTCACTGTCCAAGATGGACCGGCAGTGACATTTGGTAATGATGGAAGTGGGAAAACTGAAAGATATGGTGTTATTAACAATGGACAAGTCCAGTTTACAAAGGTTGCATTTGTCAATGGTTTGAAATACAACCTGATAAGTGTCAGTCAACTTTGTGATGATGGATATAAGGTATTATTCGATATTGCTCAAGGTACCATATTTAACAAGGATTGGAAGGTGGTGATGAATGCACCAAAAAAAGGAAATGTGTACATTATGGACATGGAACCTGCTCCAAAAGAGCATTGTTTCTATGCCAAAGGTGATGAGGACACCAACTGGTTATGGCACAAAAGGTTATCCCACCTAAATTTCAAAAATATCAATAAGTTGTCAAGAAAGGAACTGGTGGATGGGATACCCTTAATTTCCTTTAAAAAGGAAAAGCCATGTCCAAGGTGTGAGATTTGCAAGAAGAAAAGAGCCAGTTTCAAGACCAGGCAAAACTTCAGTATCACTGAACCTCTTCACATGTTACATATGGATCTCTTTGGTCTAGTGAACGTTCAAACTAAAGCTGGCAAAAGATACACTTTAGTTGTGGTTGATAAATACACCAGATATTGGTGGGTGGTATTCATCAGATCAAAAAGTGATGCACCTGGTGAAATCATCTCTCTCGTCAAAAGAATTTAGCTCAAGTATACCAAGAAAGTATATCAGTTGCGAAGTGATAATGGTACAGAATTTATAAATAAAGAATTGGAATCATTCTGCAATGACACTGGCATTTCTCAAAACTTCTCTTCAGCTCGTTCTCCAGAGCAAAATGGTATGGTTGAGAGAAAGAATCGCACATTGATTGAAACTACAAGAAGTATGTTATCTGAATCAAGTCTTCCAACCAATTTTTGGGCTGAAGCTGTGGCAACTGCCTGCCATACCCAGAATCGATCAGTTTATGTCAAGAGACATAGGAAGACTGCCTATGAAGTCCTCAGGAATCGAAAACCAAATATTGGTTATTTCCATGTATTTGGTTGTCCAGTTTATATTCTTAACGATTCCAGTCAGTTGGGAAAGTTTGATGCAAAAGCTGACGAGGGTGTATTTGTGGGCTATTCAGACATAAGGAAGGCCTATAGAGTCTATAATTATAGACTCCAAAAGGTACATGAGACAATTCATGTCACATTCGATGAATCAAATGAAGCAATCAATAAACGACCAAGCCTTGATGTATCTCCAGTTGTCCCAGTTGATTTTGGTGTATTTGACCAAGTTCATCGATCATTTTGTACACCAAAAGATGTTTCCAGTCACCAAGACTTGGAACTAGTTACACAAAAGAAAAGCTCCAGTGATACGTTATTCTACCCCTCCATCAGTTTTAATTTACCACAAAAACTGGTGATTGGATCAGATGTACGTGCCACAACAACATCAGAACTAGTACAAACCTCTCAAGTTCTTCAAGATATACCTTTGTTCCAAGAAAATCATGTTAACACTCCAGTTGACACTAATGATAAAGTTGAAGTAGTTTGGGCTGATCCCTCTCCAGTTGCTACAACTGTTGAAGATCGTCAGGTGACTTGCATTGATGTTGTGCTATATCAACCTAGTCAATATACTAAATGGACTGCAGCTCATCCAACTGAGCAAATTATTGGAGATCCAGATAATGGGGTTCAGACTAGAAGAGCCACAAGTGAACAATGCTTGAACGTCACCTTCTTATCAATGATTGAACCGAAGAAGATTGACAAGGCTTTCGAAGATCCAAGCTGGGTTGAGGTTATGCAAGAAGAACTCAACCAGTTCGAAAGGAACAATTTTTGGGAACTTATTCCTTGTCCTCCAAGGTTAAAGAAAGAACCCATTGGTACGAGGTGGGTCTACCGAAACAAGATGGATGAAGATGGCAATGTTGTTAGAAACAAAGCTAGATTGGTTGCCAATGGTTATTGTCAAGCAGAGGGTGTTGATTTTGATGAAACTTTTGCTCCAGTTGCAAGACTTGAAGCCATTAGAATATTCTTGGCTTATGCAGCTCATTTCCAATTTAAAGTCTTCCAGATGGATGTCAAAAGTTCGTTCCTGAATGGAACACTAGAAGAAGAAATGTATGTTAGGCAAACACCAGGTTTTCTTAATGAGAAGCATCCTCACTGGGTATACAGACTGAACAAAGCTTTGTATGGTCTTCGTCAATCCCTAAGAGTCTGGTATGACATTTTAACTAAACATTTTCTTAAAAACGGTTTTGAAAGAGGTGCAATAGATAATACCTTGTTTATCTTGAAAGAAAAAGGTAATATCTTGCTGGTACAAATTTATGTTGATGATATTATATTTGGGTCACCTGATGATGCAATATGTGAAAAGTTTTCTAAAATCATGTCAACTGAGTATGAAATGAGTTTAATGGGTGAATTAACATTTTTCTTAAGTTTACAAATTAAACAAACCATGGATGGCATTTTTATTAACCAAGAAAAATATGTCAGAAATTTGTTAAGAAAATACAAATTTGATTCAGTCCCATCAAAAAACACACCCATTGCAACTCCTTTAAATTTGGATTCTGACCCAAACGGAAAACCAGTGGACCAAAAGGAATATCATGGAATGGTTGGTTCACTGATGTATTTAACTGCAAGTCGACCAGATATAATGTTTGCAACATGCTTATGTGCCAGATTTCAGGCTAACCCAAAAGAATCATACTTGCATGCTGTTAAGCGCATTTTCAGGTACCTGAAAGGGTGTCCTAGCCTTGGTCTTTGGTATCCTAAAGGCTCAGGGTTATATCTAATGGGTTATTCAGATTCAGATCATGCTGGATGTAAGATAGATAGAAAGTCTACAACTGGTGGTTGTCACTTCCTAGGGGGAAAACTGGTGAGGTGGACCCATAAGAAGCAGACTTCGGTCTCAATGTCAACTGCTGAGGCAGAGTACATTTCTGCGGCCAGTTGTTGTGCCCAGATTCTTTGGATCAAAAACCAGTTACTTGATTATGGTATGAAATATACAAGAACCCCAATCTTTTGTGACAACACCAGTGCAATTGCTATATCTCACAACCCGGTGATGCACTCAAAGACAAAGCACATTGACATCAGCTATCACATCATTCGTGATCATGTTATGAAAGGAGACATTGAAATTTATTTCATCCCCACTGATAAATAGTTAGCTGATGTTTTTACAAAGCCTCTTGTTGAGAAAACTTTTAAACATCTCATCAGTGAACTGGGTACGTTAAATCCTTATTAACTGGAGAGGCCCTCCAGTTGAGGATGGTCCAGGTGATCCTTGATTGGTTGGAGATTGAACGCCCTGATGTACTCAAAGACCAGTCCTTGATCAAATGGATCACATTTTTAGGGGGAGAGACTCAAAATATTTTTCCAATTAAAATTCTTTTTATTTTGAAAAATGCAACTGGTGAATCTCTCAGTTGAAACTGGCATCTGGAAAATCTTCCCGGTATGCTAGTTTGGTCTTGTCTTAAACTGGTGGTCAACTAGATTTCATAATGTTATGTTTTACTTGGTCAATACTTGTGACACGTGATGGTACTTAAGTGTTTGTAACGCACTCACAGCCGTCACCTGACATGTCTTACGTGTCAAGATTTTTTGTAGAAAAAGAATGCACTTTTTATGGGGATTGTTGAAGTTAATGGGCGCGTGGGAATACCAGCCGTCATAGCATTAAATGCTTGATGGAAGGTATTAAATGTTTTTGAATTTCAAATTTTCTAAAAATCAAATTTATAAACGATTTTGAAAATTTGGGGATTAAAATATATTTTTGTATATATGTTGGTAATATTTTATTGCCTATATATACCCCCACCAAAATCATTTATCATTTACTTCGCACAAAAAATTCCCTCATTTACTCTTCAATCATCAAAATCACTTCCTTTCTCTCTCTAATCATATAATCAAGAACCCTAATTCCAAAATTCTCACTTTCAGTTTCCAATCAAATCAAATGTCTCCTAAATCTTCATCTTCTTCTCGTTCTTGTGATGTTAAATTGCTCACAGTTGAGTATGTTCCATCTGGGAACATTCATCCAGCCACGGGTTGTCCAAATCCTAAATTGATTAAATTAAATCCTAACAACCCATTGGCTTCCTTGAAAAAGGCAACAATCTGCCGATTCACTCATTGGGAGAATCCAATCTTTTCTTGGTGATTCTCCCATTGGCGATTGTTTTTCTTTGAACCCACATAAGTTATATCATGACTACTTGTGTGAGTTCTGGTACACGACCACCATTTCAGATGACTGCTCATCCATTTCCTTCACTTTAAAGGACAGGTCAGTCCCGTGTACCATCTATTCGTAATTGGGACTTACACAAAATCATCCATCTCAACTAGCTATCATTTTGCTAAAATCTCATTTTACCACCATCATGTGGCCATTTCATCTCATTGCCAAGTTACCACATTCTCATTTTGACCATAATGGTCACTAACAACTCAAATCAGCCCATTCATGCCTTACTCTAATCATATATCAAAATGTAATTAGAATTTGGGGAAATAGTAACAAAATTATCTTCCAACCCAAAAATCCCCAAATTGGATTTCCCATGAACCCTAATTCTTAATAAAAATCAAATCTAGGTTAAGAAAGATTTACCTTAAGGAAAAGGAAGAATAAAAATAAGGATTCAAGTCACAATTTTTTCCTCTTCTTCTTCCTAATTTTCAGCCACCGCCACCACAATCAAACCCTCACTTTTCAATTTCTTAGATGATAGGAAGGTTATTGTTATTATTAATCTTTAAAGAATGTCTTGAATCGTTTGAGGATTATTATTATGATCTGGCATCTATGAGGGATCAAGAGAAGGAACGGTTATGTATTACTCATACTCCTTTAGAGTCAGAGTCAAATTCTGATTTTGAGACTGAGACTGAGACTAAGAAGGAGCAGAGCAAGAACAAGGACAAAAAGCAGAAGAAGTAGATTAATAACAAAGACAAAGACGAAGACATTTATTTTAATGTCTAGAAGTTATTGCCAAGGGGGAGTCTGTAAGTGCACGTATATGTCAATAGCAGACTAGATTGTTCGGTTTTATATTGTAATATGTCTTTGTTATGTGATTGTTACTAATGAACTTTGTATTATGCATAGGGTACTAGATTAAGTTTAAGTATTGAATGTATAAATCTGCTTAAGGGTGAAATGCAACCTCGCATTTCACAGGGACAATTACGACCTCGTAATTGGAGGCTCAAATACGAGGCAAGACAAAAATTGCGACCTTGCAATTCTATCGAGATGGTCTAAGAATGCAAGGTCGACTCGCTGTAGCCCAAGTTGTGTTGATCCCTATATATATCGAACCCTAACAAAGATTAGGGTGGAACATTTGTCGAAATATCAAGCAGGTATTGCAGGTTTTAGTCATCAATAGCTCCTCCGCTAGGCCTAGAGAAGATTTGCGAGGCATCAGATAATTTGAAGGCTTGTTGTAGTTACCAAGTTATAGTGAGGGATTCCGCACCTCAAGATAACTGTACCAAGCTATTAATGATCCAGTTCAAGGGGACTTACATTAGGCCAACTACAAGTCCTTCCCAAGCTCCCACTATCTCATTTCAGATATGGTGGGTTAGCTCACTAGGTTCACTTCAACCAATAAGGTTAGAGCTCAAAGCTGGTTGAAGGCTTAGAAAAGATCCAAAAGGATTAGGAATTGACGGATAAGAAGGTGGAAAAGTTGTGTATTGATCAGACTGCACTTGAAGAGAATGTGAAGAAAGAAGTTGAGTTAATGCAGCAGAACCAAATTAAGCTGACAGAGTTTCTTAATGGTCTCACAAAAGCAATAAATGAAGGGAAGGAAAGACATAAGAGTACTCTAGGTTAGTTTGAGAAAAATGCAACCAAGTTCACAAAAGAAGTCACCTTAGAGCTTCAAACAGCCAACAAATCTTAAGCTAAATTCAAAAAGGAGATGGTTGATGTCTCAAAAGGTGCAATGAAAAACATTGGAACCCTCCACAGTGACTACATTGAGCATAGAGCCTGCTGCCTCAATAACTTCAAGTATGAATTGCTCTCACAAAAACTCTGTAAATTTCTTGTGACTCCAGTCAGTTCAGTATCTCAAGATGATGACAAAAGGGGGGATAAGAGTCAAACTAAGGCTGAGCAAAAAGAAAATTATTTTGAAAAAAGAGTTGCTGAGTACTTAAAGAAAAGAGAGCAGAAGGCTAGAACTGAGGGGAAGTCCAGTGATAGAAGACTTGTTGTGTTTGGTGATGGGTGTTTTGTTTTTATTAATGATTTGAGCTTTTAAATTTATAGTGTTGTACAAGTAGTTTTCCTAAAACAAACACACACACTTACGAGCAGAGAACCCGGTCTGTGTAGTATAGTCTAGTGGTAAATTACAGGATCGTTCACAGGGACACTTGCACTACGTAATCTAATAATATGTGTAATTCTAGTTGTTTTTGGGGGTTTGTCACTAACTCCTAATAAACTACTACCTAACAGTAACTATCCGGTATTACCGGGGCAGACTGCGTCAGAAGACACAACGTAAAATATTGAAAAAGCAAATAACATTAATTAAATTAAAATACTTGTTTGGCATCTCCAATCTCATGGTACGACCAAATACTATTCTTCCCGTTTGTTAGACTGTTGGAAACTTAATCACGGCTTAGATTCTTGTTAAATTCACATTGCCTAATTAATACTGATGTCGCTAGACTCACACTAACCTATAAAAAAATTCTCGCTAGATCCATTGTTTAAGCATTAATGACCTAAAGTTTGTGTTACTAGTTCATCTTTTAGTTACCCGGCTCTTAAGCCATGACCAGATAATAATTCTCTCGGTGACCATAGTGCTCGGTTACAAGTCACTGGATCGCATATGACATTGTTAAGCATCATGTTCAATTCATCCTAGTTACTATGGTTCTGGATCCCTCGATTACAAGTGAATCACTTTTTACTCCTAGTTATTGACCGACTAGTGTTTTCCGTCCTAGTATATTATAACCTAATGTATGATCATAAACAATCATCAGAATAAAACTAATATATTCGGATATAGAACCTATAGCATCATGAATTACTAATAAACATGGATCTACGATAAATAGTAAAACACACTCCAACAGATTCCAACAAACAAAGTAAAACAATAAACGTGTACATGACCACATCGATCCGAATAAGTATTGAGCCTACTAGCCTAGCATTATTAAAATAATAACAAAGTCTAAAAAGATGAAATACATTGTTTGATAACAGAAAATAAATATAAAGATAAGATCTAGACCAAAGATGAAGATCGGAAGGCGTTAGAATCTCCAAAACCTTTTGGAAATCTGCAAAGTCGATCTAGGGTTGTTGTTAGGCTGCTAGGGCTGCTGAATCGACTCTCTCTTAGAGTTTTGAAGGTTAGTTCGGCTTAAATAGTGATTTAAGTCAGTTGCTGATCAGGGCCGACCAGCGGCGCTGGTGGGCCTACCAGCGGCGCTGGTCCTGGGCTTTGATGGGCTAGTGGCGCTAGCATGGCTGCCAGCGGCGCTGGTGGCTGTTGTTTGTACTTGTACTTCTTCGTTCGGCTCCCAAATCACTTCCTTGTGTCTTGTAACTTCACAAGCTTCCTTCTTAAGTCACTTGATGTCATTTACCCTCTCTTGCATCTTCCATCAACCTACATAAACATACTATTCCATTAAGTACCAATAGTTCCGGAATATTAACTCATTTACGCATTGAAATGAATCCTGTCGATAGGGGTTTTTATCACAAAAAGGACGCTCATCATATACCCTCACACTTAAGCCTTTGATTGTCCTTAAGCAAATAGTTCAAGAAAAATAAAACAATGATGAGCAAACAGTTTAAATGTTAAAGTACTCTATTGAAATCATTTGAAAGAATAGTCATGCAAAACAATTTGAGAAAGCTTTATACAAAATCAGTAAGTTATAGCTAGAGGTAAGATAATTGGTCAATCAAAACTAAAAGCTAACTTTTTACTCGTGTTAATTCCTCTAAAATAGTTTTATACCTCCACATGTCTTACAGCTTAATCTTACTACCTTTTGCTAACTAGTTAAGCACTTATATAAGGTTTGTATAGCAATCAGAACTACTAGCTACTAGCAAGGCATTTGATATTTCAAGGTGTGTGTACTTGTGAGTCACTACTTAGATATACTCCTACACTACAATCATGCTCACTAGCTAGACACTAAAGCAGTCATACAATATTATCATCTTTAATAGCTAAGACAGTGGTGACAGGTCGGTGATTCCTCACGCGCAGAGCGACATAACTCAATTAAAAGTTTCATATCAAGCCAGTGGTGACAGGTCCGTGGTTCCCCACACGCAGAGCGACATAACTTGATGCGTTTTTAGATTTTACTCGTTAATAGTTCTTTGAACTTTTATTTTACTCATATTCCTACTCCGCATGCAACTAGTTCACACTAAATAGTGCAAGAATTAAGGCGAACCATACATCTAAACTAGTTCCTACACAAGCACATATAGTTAAGTCCAATTAGTATACCTACTAATAACTAGAAATCTCTAATTGCTAGGCGTATTAAAATCCAATTAAGTGTGCTATGGCAAACATAATCGCATACAATTTCAGTATAAGCTCCAATCCACTTGGAAGCCAGAATAACAATTCTAACTAACCGTTCATCCTACCAAGCTAATGTTGCTTAGTTATCGTCATCTTTTGTCTACTTACAAAACTTATATTCTCAAAACAGTTTTCAGACACAAAAAAAAAATTGAATTTGCATGAAATAAGTAGTAGAAAACTTTTTCAAAATCAAACAATTAAACCAAGGGTTTTTTCTATTCCATCCCCCCACACTTAAATTGTACAACGACCTCGTTGTACTAGACATAGAAACTAAGGGTAATAGGAAAAACACGTAAAAATAAACGAGTAACAGGATTAACGAAACTTCCCGGGCCTAAAATTGCAAGATTGTTGTTGAAGATGGCATTTGCGGAGCGACTTAAACATGATGAGCTTCAAAAACTTCAATCGTCTCCATTTGATTGCGATCCATGGATGCGTATCCATCTTCTTTTCTTTTTGGTATTTTCTGACTTTTTATTTTTTTTTGGATATTTGGCAATCTGTGCGCAGAACGCAACTGATAGCAGCACTGGAGAGGTGGGTAGTGGCACTGCTGATGTAGGTAGTGGCGCTAGATCTGCACAGGTGCAGGTCCAGCGGTGCTAGGATGCCCAGATGCAATCGCATTTTGTTTTTATTTTTATTTTTATGTTTTAGCTTGTTATTTTCCATTTTTATATTTTGATTGAAGTGTGCAGGAGTATATTGCTTTGTAGTATGAAGGAAACCATGCAATTGGCCAAAAGTTAAGTGTGGGGGAGTTCTAGCATCAAATCGTTGAAGAAATCAGACATAGAAACACGTACATGAGCCATCAGCGCCACAATCAATTATGTTAAGCTTCGATATACATTAGTTATAAAAGAACCTGCATTAACAGACTCCCCCTTAACTAATGATATCGGGTTTGTATCAAATATCTCATAATATAAATCTTAGTGAGACCACTTAAAAATGAACTGGAGGTTATCACCAAACCTAACCTGATTAATGATCTCGATGGAACTATTCTAACCTGGTGGTCGGATTACCTGAAACAAACAACCTCGGTGGTACTGCATACATGTTGGTCATACACACTTGTTGAACCTGTACACTTCAAAATTTTGATCAGATTCGAAAAATTATAACATAATGGTTAATGGAAATCTACAAGTATACTAGATAAATAGGCCAGATTGTACTATATTGCACTAATCCACGAATCTGACACCTATACTTAGTCATCAAATAAAAATATTAAGCATGAATATTTTTATCTCTTGATCATGTACATTACAAGCAATATCCTGACACTTTGTCATAGAAAAATCCAACTTTGTTACATAAATTTCGAATCTCATTCACTTCCCTGACTCCCCTGAGCAAAAGAAACAGCTTTGGACAAATTTTTTAGTTCACCAATGTATTTGGCTGCAACAGAATCATCGAATGGATCGTTACCATTCCAAATCTTAGCCAAATGATCACCTTTGCGGCTTAGAGCATCCTTATTTCCCCTTTGAGCGAAGAATTTTCCCAATCTCTCTGGACGGTTAAACACAAGAACTTGTGGTTGTGGTTGTGGTTGTGGACATGGTGCTTGTACTTGAGTACAACGGCACCCCTTACTATATATGTAAGTTATTAAATAAAAATATCAAAATTAAATATTATTTATCTCCTAACTTAATATATCCAAATCAATCACTCAACTTTCTTCTACTCAATGAAAACTACTCAAGCCAAAATCTGTAACAACACACGAAAAGTGTAATATCCACACAATATTATATAGAAATCACCTAATGAACAAGAATCACAAAAATAAAATCATTGAGACACAAACTCTTTTTCGTCTTCCTTGTTCATTGTATCATATCTTCAGCTCAAAATCCATCACTTAATATCAAGTGACATAGAACGAAAAAGCTTTCTTTGAAACAACTAAATTCCATCTAAAGCTTAATCTGCACACTCAACAGACTGATTAACGCATCAAAAATTCAATTAAGGATTTAAAACAACTACCAAGACATACTTCAACCGTCTTAATATCCAACAATCTAATGAAAGATCTAAGGTAGGGTTATTATCACTGTCAAGCATATAACAAGTTTCAAACATTATTGCAAATCTCAAAATTTTTGACTTTTCCAAGAACCAACAAATTAATGTCCATATTAGAAAATCCTCTTTTAAAAAGGTACTTCAAGCAACAAAGTCTCGTATAATCCAATTAAGGACCATATAAATGACAATGTAATCATCAGATGTTAAACAAATCTCTCATGCAATAAGAACCCTTTGACACAACTGATTGACACGACAATAAAAAGATTGAATTAATAGAATAGACATAAAGATAAAATTAAAAATAAAAAACTTTAAATCTAGAACTACAACTATACAATTTATTATTTAAGAGATTTAAGTTTTTGTTGATTAGATTAGTTTAGCAATTACATAAGCCTGCGGGTGAGAAATATTTCTTTTATTATTAGTTATGAACAGTGACCCAACAACGATTGCCGGTATGTTTTTTCCTATTAAACACTCGGTACGTACTTCCAGCTTCCTTTAGATGTGGCACTTTTGTATTACTTATGCCAAGGACAGTCACCATGTAACCTAGTAAGTTACTCATGCCACACTTTAGTTTGCGGACTTATGTGACCCAAATTCAGATATACTTTCATAATCGACACAAGCACTAAGATAACACATGTTCAATATTTATTCAAAAACTTACTTGAACAAACCATGAGACACTTTTAAATTATAACATTTAATATCTTGTGATTTAACTTTATTTGCTTTTGCATTTTATTATATATAAGGAACCCGTGATTTTCTATGAGACCCATATAGCGAACATTCTGAAAATCTATCCCAAGTTGGAACCTTTAGTTAGGCTAGGTATACAAAGACACCCCAAGGACATACTTGTCTGAATCTCAAAAACCACATTAGCCCCTTGATTACTTTCATTTCATTTGCATAAACAGAATTACAATATCACATTATACTTTTATGCTCATGGTTTGTAGAGGTTTTTGCATATATACTGAATATATCCTATAATAATGCTAGATCTTTCACAGAATTTAAGGACTAAATCAATCATTTCTGAAAAGCAAGCATTCTCAGCCATATATCTAAATATGTTTCCCACAAGAACATTGTATAAATTTAAATTCAGATTTAAGGAAACCTTGGTATTTTGTGCCTACCGATACATCCTAAATTGTAATCACTGAACTAAGCAGTTATATTACAATTAAGCAGGCTTAAAATCTAATATTATCGTCATGTCTAATCTTCTGAATGCATCAACTTATCTCTCTTCATCTATTTCTTTTGTTTTTGATATTTTTTTTTTCTGACACTAACTATATACAAACTTAAACTGGACAACTCTTTTTTTGTAATTTTTATAACTCTAGCTATTTACAACTTAAACTAAGACTCTTGCAAAAATAAAAATACAAATAAAAATGAAGTTCTTTGAGAGATCTATTCAACATTCTTCATACCATTAAAAAGAATTAGCATTTCAAAACGAGACTTATCTAATGCTTTAGTATATATATCAGCTAAGTTATCATCAAATGTAACATATTCCAAATGAATTAACTTCTTTTGACGCAAAAAATGATGTCTAATATCAATTTGTTTGGTGACTTTATGCACGACAGAATTATTAGTAATATCTATGGCAGACTTATAATCTATTCTTATAGGGATATCTAGAAAAACCATACCATAGTCACGCAATTGTTGTTATATCCAGAGAACCTAAGAACAACAACTACCAGCAGCCATATATTCTGCCTCACAGGAAGACTATGCAACAAATTTATGCTTTTTTTGTTGCCATGAGACTAGTCTCCCCCTTAAGAACTGACACCCGCCAATAGTAGCCTTGCTGTCACTGTTAGATCCTCCAAAATCTGAATCAGTATAAGCTACAAAGTCAAATGTGCCACCTAGAGGATACCATAGACCAAGCCCTTGGTGACCTTGTAAGTAACGTAAAATATGCTTCACAGCTATCACATGTGACTCTTTCGGACTTGCCTGAAACCTAGGACACAACCAAACATTATATCAACAAAATTGGACAAGAGTCGCTTATTCTCTGTCATGTGCGGGGCATAACCACTGTCAACATACCAAAAACTAATAGGCTTCCTTGGTTATCCCTGCACAAAAACAAAATAAGTTATTTACCATAAGGTACCCAAACCTTTTGAGATTTGGGTTTACCATTCTTGTCCTTCATAATCAACTCATTCCAATATCCATCGCTCCTTGAAGATGCCTTGGATACATGCTAACTCACCATAGGTCTCTTATCAAACGAGGTAAAATGACCTCTTGGAGGAGAAGACCTAGGAAAGTGGGGACCATATCTAGACCGACTCGGTAATCGATCATAATAATTACTAGAATTCTCATTTCTGTTCATAGACAATCGATTATTTAAAACATGTTGGTTCCCAAAGTGAGGTCTACCAGAAAAGTTATTGAAAACTCTACGAGGTGGATTACTCCTCGGTGGGGTATGAAACCGACTCGAATTACCACTGGGGTAGCTTTCAGAGAAAACATCCCTTGATGATCCAAGTCTTTGAGAAGTCTTAGATCTAGGTTCAGAAGTAGGAGTAGGTCTATTATCAGAAACTGGGGAAACATAATTCTTAGATATTAAATTAGATCCAGTTGAACTATCCAATGATTTAGTAGGAGAACTATCTTTCCTAACATAACGTCTCTTCCTATTTGGACAACAACTATAAACATGTCCTTGTTCATAACAATAAAAAGAAGACCTCCTTGCCCGAAGCTTCTTCACCTTATCACTAGACTCTTCTGAATGCACACCTAAACATTCTTTTAATTTAATGGTAGCAGACTCTTCTTTTGACAACACCTTAGAAACATCATTCCCACTTTAGAAAAATGAACTTTCTTTTGAATCCGTGGGAGAGTAGAAAACGGTGTCAAAGTAACTCCACTAGAAGTAGACTCACCTTTATTCCAAACTTTGTCAATTTTATCTTGATCAATCTTTTCAAAATCAATGTCAGAATATGTAAAAACAGTATCACATCCCTTCATTGTAAAATACTTGACAACTTTTTCTTCATGACACGTTTGAGTTTCAGAAGTTTTACTACTAATTGTCCCAACAAGTACACTAGCATTATAAGTTGCATCTTTGGGATTTGATGGTCTAATAAAGGGTTTAACGGACTTAATTCTTTACACAACCTCACGAATGAAAGTTTGGTTACATAATTAATCTAAGTCTTCAACGTAGATTATCTTAGGTGATTTTTGACCAAAACAATTTAGCGCCCACCGTGGAGAAGGTGGTGCTTTTCTCAAATTTTTTCTTTAGATTTGCGATTACACTATCTTACAAAACTCATTGCGAATATGTCATTTCAATCCAGATCTTCTTCTTCTTTTTTATCATCTTCAATTTCACGGATAGATGGATCTCCTCTTCATATCCAATCATCTCAGAAGAAAGACGCTGATTCGGCCAAGATATTGACATCCGGGAAAACTACGTTGGATCCCATTGTTTATTCTAACCAAGATCTTGTTTCTATGCTTTTTCAATTTAAAGAACAAGTGCAAATGATGATAGAAATGCAAAGATCAAGGACCAGAAAGCAATTTGGAGCTCTCAAGATCTTACCAGATCAGGATCAGGACGTCACTCGGGATCTTAAAGCTGCAGATCTTAAAGCTCGTGATCTTCGAGCTCAGGATCTTGAAGCTCAAGATATTGACGCTAAGGATTTTGACATAACTCTGGAATCTTCATACCAAAACCCAGGTCATATTATTTTTAACCCTTATTACGTTCTGGACACTAACAATATGCAGGATCATGGAATCAGTTTTGAAGAAGTTCCACCAAGAAGCTATATCTCCAGATTTGCTCCTCCGATATGATATATGGAGATCCCCAAATGTATCCAACTTCTCAACTTGAAGCTCTATGATGGTACTAAAGGTCCTAAAGAGCGTGTTGCGCGATTTAGGGAGAAGATAGAAAGATTTCCTATTCCCGCGCATTTGAGGGAAGGATACTTTTGCAAAGGTTTCGAGTCTACTCTTACGGGTTCCGCTTTGGAATGGCTGGTAAGTGTTCCTCCCTATTCAATTAACTCATTTTCTCATCTGATAAATTTGTTTTATAATTATTTTTATAGAAATTTAATTAAAAACCTTTATAAGATCACCCAAGGTAATAATGAATCTCTTGGAAGTTATCTCGACAGGTTTCTCGAAAAGTCTTTTCCTATCCTAGATCTTGAGATCACTTCGGCAGTACACGCTTTCCATATGGGTTTGCATAGTGATTCTCCGCTCTATGATGATCTTTCAGAAAATCCGTGTAGAAGCTTGTTGGAGGCAAGGATCCGAGGTTCAAGATATGCAGAAGAGGAGGATAGGATGTGGATTAAGTCGAAATCTGCTTATGATCATCCTAATCGAAAATTGAAGACCTCATCTTCCAAATCTTTTAGGGCTAAACCCTATTCTAGATTTGACGACCACAGAGTCGATGACGTGGATAAAGAAAAGGAAAACGAGGAATATCCTAGGATAATTGACTATCATTTTTCTGTTGACATTTCAAGTCTAATTTTTGCAATATATGAACTTGGGGACAAAGTGAGATGGCCAAGGGCGAAAAATAAAAATCCTAAATGGAGCGGAAAACCTGATTGGTGCGCTTTTCACAAGGATTTTAGCCACATGACTAAAGATTCTCTTTCTTTGAGGAAAGAAGTAATCATTCTCGTAAGCAAAGTATACCTCGATGAGATCTTGAATAGAAATGAGAGCTGATCTCTACGTAAATAACGTCAAATGCCAAGTAAGAATTTATCATATGCGGGAACGAGGTATTCTCTTCTTAAAAACGTTACTTATTATTACTTATATCTTCTATAAAACAAAGGCAATATTTGAAATGCATGATAGCTTACGGAATACAGTAGAAACTTTTATATAAGGCGAGATGAACGTAAAAAATTCGACAAGCAAAAAATCTATTTACTTGTTAATTGCTATTTTAGTGGAAACTAAATATTATAATATTTTAAACAGAGGACTTTGTCACGAGCACAAACACATAAGTCGCTTTTGATCGTTATCAATATAATTTTAAATAAAATTATATCGCTGAAAAGTAGGGGGTTTAGTTATTTACTTAGATGGTACTGGTCAGTATACACCGCATTTAGATAATTCATGTAACAACCATCCCGTTTAAATCGGAGAATTTAGTTACGCGGCTAATATTAAATAATAGTTCAATTGAATAATCCTAATTCGATAAAAATAACACTCACCGTAATATAATATTAGTATAAATACACATGTGCAATGCGCGGTTTGAATCATAATTTTCAATCTTTTATTTCATAACTTTGAACCTCATAATACTGGGGACAATCCAGGACCTTGGATCTCATATTCATGCAATTATATGCTTATTATTTTAATTCAATTTTACAGAATTTCATTTGTTTCTATCACAATACTGACTTGAGCATCGGAGTAGCGTTAGCCAACAGGCTACGTCAGTTTCTCTTTATCGAAGTCTAGTTTTGCAGGTTAAGCTTGAATAGTGATCACTACTAACAAAAGCAAGCATAACTTCATGGAACAAGGTCTTTCACATTTGGCTTTCACACCAACTTTCGGTCAAAGGTTTTCACCTTCTCTTAACATTTGGTTAAAGGTTTACACCTTTCTTAAATCGTCCGGTGTCGCACAAGTTAACAAGACGGTTGAAGGGTTAAATTCCAAGGTCGTCGAAGTTAATTCTGTTGGTTGTCGGTGTTACCATCGATCTCTCGAGTCGCCTGTGACACACGATAATTAATTAGACGGTTGAAGGGTTAAATTCCAAGGTCGTCGAAGTTAATTTTGTAGGTTGTCGATGTAACCATCGATCTCCCGATTTGGCTAACCACGCCACCATTGTCCAATCAACATCCAAAAAGGGCTAATCACGCCACCTATAATACAAACACATGAAAAAGGTTAACCACGCCTCCTAAGTAAGTTCAAGATATTGAGACACCTTCTATATCTTGAACACCAATGTCCTTATGAGAATATTAAGATTATGAATTTTCATTCTTAATTTTAATCCAAAGTGAAATTAATCCTATCCAACGAACAATTGAATTTAAGAGCTTCCTCTCTTAATTTTGATTTACATAACACAATTCTGAACGAAAGATCACAACGATTATACATCAAGCGCTTCCACACGCATACATATGCATACGCAGGGCTTCGATGATAATTACTGAAGTCTGTTATCAAGACGCTGAAACTAAAGATCATGACATCCAAGTGGAAATCTTACTATCGTCTTGTCCCTAAGGATTCATAGGGGACACCAAAGGAAAATGTGCCAGCCAAATTATGACTTCCTAAGTGTTATGCTTGAAATTTCAAGTACCTATATCTTGAAAGCTCAAGATCTTGACATCTCAGGATCTTGACACAGCGGAACATTCAGAATATATACTAACGTATTGTTACAAATGTTATTATCATTTCCACGTTAGTTAAACATGCAGGATCGATGATATTCAATATCACACATGGGAAAATACCTCTAACGGTACGAAACAAAAGACACATGTGAAGTGTAACAACCGTCTTAGAAATATTCCAATTAAGTTCTTGAAACGTACTTTCGCCACTAGAACGTCCAGACAGTTCAATTTGATTAAATTCTTGACGTGCTTTAGACCTCAATTATGTATTTACATGAAGGTCAATTTGATCTTAAATCTTGATTGATGTGACGAGTTTATAATTATGTGCACTGAAATATAAAAGTTCGGTTCATAAACGTTCATGTTCATTAAAGTTCTAGTTCAAAATGTTCGCAAATGGTCCTTGCATTTATGGAGTTCATTTATTATGGTAATGTATATAAAGAAAAAGAAGAGAACTCTAGAAGGAGAAACAAACATACTCCATCTTCTTTTTCTTTCTTATTTCTCACTCTAGAAACACATAGTGCAGCCACATTTTCACACACTAAATTCATCCTTTGATTTTGTGTTGTTAAACCAAAATCATTTGTACTTTTAGCATCCTTGTGATAATCAAAACATATTTCCGGAATCAAATTTCAGGTAACAACAACAAATTATGAGTTTTAGATCAAATTAAAAGTATACTTTTTCAACTTTATGTTCTTGATGATTTGGTCCAATTTTGATATGAAATCGTGTTAATGATCAATGGGTTTGTTTCTAAATGTATTTAGTATCATTTGTGTGAACAAATTTGAGTCATAACATGCTTTAATCTTCAAAACCCATTTTTGAAAATGAAAGGGAACTTGTTCTTGATGTGCCACACCCTTGTTCATGTTATAGATGGTCTTGAAATCGTTACAAGTGTTAATGGTTAATGTTTATTGTGCATATATGTACTAGTTCTATGTTCTAGCAAGTCCCAGAATCGATCTAAATCTTGGTGTCTTCATAGCCCTGTTCAGCCCGTTTGGCACTTGGGACGGTCTTGGGAGGGACGATCTTAAGATCGTCCTAGGCAGCTCAATGTTCTATGGTTCATGTTCGATTCGATCTCGTGTGGTGTTGTGGTGTTGTTGGTACGTATAATAGGTAATCGATCCTTTGGATTGGTTTAGCTTAAACAATTGTTCAATCAAATGATCATGTACCTTGTTCTTATCCTTGAATCATTAGGACGATCTGCTTCAAGTCCATTAGGACGATCTTGAGCAAGTATAGCCAAAACAATCTTGTGCTTGGAACTTAAGACGACCTTGAAGTCTTGTGAACCTAAGACGATCTTATACCTTGTCAAATGAAACGATCTTGCCTTCAAACAAGTAGGACGATCTTGTACTAGCCCTGTAGGACGGTCTTGGGTCAACCAGAACGATCTTGAAGAACAGAAACCCTAGGACGACCCTAAACATGTCCAATGGGACGATCTTGACAACAAAACCCTAAGACGACTTTATGCATTCTTAAGACAACACCCACTTGTTCTATAACATACCACACTCGATCCTTAATCATCTAATCAGTTCATAACAACATCATTACTTGATTAATCACATCAAAGGCTGATCATTAACATCTAAGCTAGATCATGGTTCGATCTAAGACGACGTACAAAGTGCAAACCCTAATTAAGTACATTTAGGACGTGTCCTATCTTGCTTATCAAAGTACGAGTTCTACGAACAACTAAATCGAGTTCTTAAGGCTAAAGTTCATTATTAAAGACATGTTCAACTCATTAACATGATAAGTACTTATTTGTGAGTCCAAAGACGTTCAGTTTGAGTCCAGTTCATGTACTTAAAGTTCATTTAAAACTCTTTTGAGTCAAAACGTTTAAAGATCTTCAAAGGACCAAATCATCAGTTCATCAAGGACATTTCAGTGATTAAATATCACTTGAACTAATATACGTACTTGTGTGTGATCAATAATATGTACTTAGGCTTTCATCAAGACGTGCTTGGAATTTGATAGATATAACCTATCTACCTCTATGCTTGTTCTCTGTGCTTATACTAATGTGCTTGTACCAGATCACTGTGAGTTCACTAATCCCCTTTTCATACATTTTGTTCAAAGTTCTTTATCGGGGACTAAAAAGCATGAAAACTATTTTCGTACTAGTACATACATTCTTGAACTATTTTACGTACTATATTATGATCTTGATCTTGGACTACTTATGATATGATTCTTACACTGATTAAAAGAGTATTTAAGTCTTGAATGGGCAGGATCTTAAATACATCTATACTACTGTACTTGATCTTTACCATGTTCTAGTTCGTACATGTACTTGTTAAGTTCTTGTTCACTGCTATCAATTCATCTCCCACAGTTTAGGGAATGAACCGTAGGTAATTATGGACAGCGCTGTTTAGGGTAGGCCCACCCTCATTCTCCACAGTTCAGGAGGATGCATATTACTTGTTCTTGTTCATGTCATTGTTCGGACATAGACCTATTTGAAGTACTTGAGCTATATGAGCATATTATTACATTGAAGTCAGTTCTGGCCAATCGGTTTAGTAGTGACAACTTATAACTAAAGTTTATTATATTTTCTTGACCTAGTTTTTACCATCATAAAGTACATATGTTCAACGTGCAGATCTTGATCTAGTCCTTATTATTACAAAGTACATTGGTTCGACGTACAAAACTTATGATCTTGTTCTTATTATACATATATACGTATATGTAAACTAAAAGTACATTATGTGAATCTCACCAACTACATTTGTAGTTGACCTTTTGAACTTACATGCTTTTCAGGCTAGGTTCATAGTTCTTTAGCATAGGAGTCTTCCTTTCTAAGCTCATACTTTTGGCGATTGTTCGAGCGTACAAGTTCAGGAACTATGAAGATCTTCCTTGCTACATCAGTTCAAGTTCTGTTCTTAAAAGACAATTGTTCTGTCTTCCAGATATGGACTATTCTAAGTTCATTTATGTTATGTAATAACAATCGTACTTCTGCTCTTTAAATATAGTAATGGTTGTGTTGGAACTTGTACTGTGTGCAATTATGCTTATCTGTGCATCCCGTATATTTTGCTTTAGCGGGGTGTTACATAAAGAAACTCTTCAACACGCTAAGAAGACTTATTCCTCCAAGATAATCGGACTTCAAGTTGAATTCAGCATGAGGAGAAATACACTAAGCGATTGTCAAGAAAGAAAAGGAACACCAATAGCGAATTGGGAAACGGTCTCCCATGAACGGTCACTTCTATCCCTTATACTTTCGAACTTTGACTGACATTGTTAAAAATGTTTTCTAGAAATATCTAACTCTATTCAATAAGAAAAACAAAAGTCAGAATTTTGGGGACAATTGTTATGCCTGAGATATTCATCTCCAAGAACTTCAGGTTCAAGATCTTCGTATAAAAGTAAAGATCTACTTGTAAAATCTAATAAATGAACGTATAAAGTGCCAAGATCTTGAATAAAAAACGTTGAAACGTGATAATAATTAAAAATTTGTTATGAAACTTTATAAAAGCATAAGATATGAGTAATTATAATTACTTGACGTAAATAAATAAAAAGATTACTTTGTGAAAGTTGATCAAAAGTAAGCACAATGTAAAGATATTAGCGATAATCGTAAGAAAAATGCTATATAAATTATATATTAAGTAAAATGCATAAAAGGAGTGAGAACACCGTGATTTGTTGACGAGGAAAAGCCCTTAATCCTTCTGGATCGCTGGCATAAAAACCCCGGGAGGAAGCAATCATCCCTCCGTGCTACTTTTATTAAGATAAATACAATTCGAGAGCCCAAGAGATTGATCTAAGTGTTACAATGATGTAAAGTGTTCTGTGTGATGTGTTTACAGAAGAAAATAGAGAGAAAAGAGTGTTTTTTCAGTGGTGAGTCTATGTGTGTAAGCCTAGCAATCACTTCTCCCTTTTATAGAGAAAATATCCAACTAACTATCCTAAAAATATGGGATCTTGAGCTGGAAATCAGGGATCTTGAGTATCTTGAGCATATTTTTCTCTTTGACACCATTACTCGGTAAATGGACGTTGTGGAGCCATTTCCACACGTTGTTAACTATAAATTCCGACTTTGGGGGCAAGTCTTCGTTTTACTTGTTCCTGTATTACTTAGTCAAAGTAAAATAACGGTCATATATCTTAGAGCTCCAAGATCCTGAGCTACGAAGATCTTGGAACCTGAAGATCTTGCACCACGGAGATCTTGAACCTGAAGTTGTTGGAGATGAAAATCTCAGGCATAACACATGCCGTTACACACACCGGTTCATCGTGATCCTAAAGATAAAGGTGGATTAGGGGTAGACTATAAAGAAGTTAGAGGTCCATTTATTGGTAATTATAGTGAATCTATAGAGCATCTGACTGAGAAGGAAGAGATCTTTACTGGACTTGCCCCCAAACTCGGAATTTATAGTTAACAACGTGTGGAAATGGCTCCACAACGTCCATTTACCGAGTAATGGTGTCAAAGAGAAAAAATATGCTCAAGATACTCAAGATCCCTGATTTCCAGTTCAAGACCCAGATTTTTAGGATAGTTAGTTGGATATTTTCTCTATAAAAGGGACAAGTGATTGCTAGGCTTACACACATCGACTCACCACTGAAAAAACACTCTTTTCTCTCTATTTTCTTCTGTAAACACATCACACAAAACACTTTACATCATTGTAACACTTAGATCAATCACTTGGGCTCTCGAATTGTAATTATCTTCGATTTATCTTAATAAAAGTAGCACGGAGGGATGATTGCTTCCTCCCGGGGTTTTTATGTCGGCGATCCAGAATGATTAAGGGCTTTTTCTCGTCAACAAATCACAGTGTTCTTACTCCTTTTATGCATTTTACTTAATATATATTTTATATAGCGTTTTTCTTACGATTATCGCTAATATCTTTACATTGTGTTTACTTTTGATCAACTTTCACAAAGTAATCTTTTTATTTACGTTTAAGTACATTAATTACTCATATTTTATGCTTTTATACAGTTTCATAACGAATTCTTAATTATTATCACGTTTCAACGTTTTTTATTCAAGATCTTGGCACTTTATACGTTCATTTATTAGATTTTACAAGTAGATCTTTACTTTTACAGTCCTATCTTGATAAAAACATTCATCTTAGCATTATCTTACATGATTATTCAATATTTAGCAAATACGTTACATTTTCGCAATTATTTCAACACCTCAGTATATTGAACTTTCAAAATCTACAAGCACACAACCTCACAAACGAAAGTTTGGTTACATAATTAATATAAGTCTTCAACGTAGATTATCTTAGGTGATTTTTTACCAAAACAGCATGGACCTAATAAGTGCAGTTTCTCTTATTTGTTCAAGTCTAGTGTTCAATTTAACTATCTCAAGCTTAGCATCAACTAATTCCTTTTCTTTTTGAGCAAAATCTGTAGTTAGTCTAGCAATTGTTTGTTATGCCTGGAAAAATTTCAAGTACCAATATCCTGAAAGCCCAAGATTTTGACATCTCAGGATCTTGACACAGCGGAACATTCGGAAGATATACTAACGTATTGTTACACATGTCATTATTATTTCCTCTTGAGATATACATGCAGGGCTGATATTATTCAATATCTCACATGGAGAAATACCTCTAACGGTACAAAATCAAGCATACGCGTAAAGAATCTCTTCAACACGCAAAGAAGACTTAGTCCCCAACATAGTCGGACTTCAAGTGGAACTCTACATGAGGAGATATACAGCAACGGTCACTTGACCAGTCAAGATCTTCACCAACGTTCAATGACTGAAGACCTGGAAAATCCCTACAATGTCGGATAGTTAGTTTATTTCCAACGTTATAAAAAGAAGAGGCTTGATCGATCCTAGGCACTTAATTTCACCTGCTATCATTCACTTGTACTCATACACTATGCATATTTCGCTACTTACACACTTAGAAAGATCGATCAACCTGCTTCCACCAATTGTATCCATTTCAACAATAATCAATAAAAGAACAAGGCAAGAACGATTGTTTCCTCCCAGGGTTTTTATGCCGGCGATCCTCTAAGGATTAAGGGCTTTTCCTCGTCAACAAATATCGATGTTCTTGTTCTCTACTCTTTATTTTACGTTTTACTTATTTGATTCTTGCATAATATCTTGTTTATCTTAACATATCTTGCATTATTTACATTAGTTTGTGAATACATTGACCCTGTTTATTGTTTAGTCGACATAATCTATTTTCAAAAGTCTTTCTTTGCAACGCATCTTTGTAACTCAACCTATTTTACAAGCACACAACCTCACGAACGAAAGTTTGGTTACTTAATTAATCTAAGTCTTCGACGTAGATTATCTTAGGTGATTTTTGACCAAAACAATTTGGCGCCGTGGGGCAAAAGGTGCTTTCAATTGTTTAAAATCTCAGATCTACAATTTAGAAAAACTACTTTTTTCAAATCAATTCCGATAATGTCGACCTAGCCAACTAATTCTTCGCAAACTGCTCCTGCTATTTCTTCTTCTATGACTGATAATGTTGCAGGAATCAACTACAATCGGAAAAATAAGAATAACACGACTCATCCTAATCAAAGCAAGGATAATGCACCTGCTGGTCGGACAAATGAATTTCGCATTATTGATGAAACTCCAGCAGGAATTCAAAACACTGAGACAGGGCGAGCAGAACGATCAAACTTTGAAAGAGCTTATTCAGATGCTTTGATGTTGAATCTGAAGAGAATGCTAGAAATACTAATGCTGAAGAAACACCTAACTTGTTTGAATTTTTGCAGAAACTTACTAAAACGGTTGAAGCAAATCAGGAATTTACTCAAACACAATTTAAGAAATTGGAGTCAAGGATCACAGAAAATGGGCCTCTGATAACTCCAAGGAATTTGTTTGGAACTCCAGTTTTATCTGCACTTCCTGGGTTTGCCCCATTTGGCACGACGATCCCAACTGCATCCCGAAATTTTGGGAGTAACATCCCACAAAATACGCAGGCTGCTGGCACCTCTGCTAATGCGGGATCAGGTTTATTTAATACTAATAATTTTACTAGATCGTATGGATACACTAACCCATTGCAGGAACAAGGAACAAACGAATATATTGCGAGAGAATTTCAGAAAATTAAGGAAATGATTTCGAGTGTTCCTGGATTTTGCAATCCAATTCCAGAAGTCAATCCTACTTCTTATCTCATTAATAGATACGGGGATAGGATTGCAAATGTGGAAATTCCAAAGAAATTCCAAGTGCCAAATATTAAGCCCTATGATGGAACTTCCGATCCACAAGAGCATGTTGCATTGTATCTGGAGAAAATGGAGACTGTGCCCATTCCCTACAACCTGAAGGAAGCTTGCTTATGTAGAAGCTTTGGCTCCACATTGACTGGCTCAGCCTTAAAATGGCTGCAGAGTTTGCCTCCTCAATCTATAAACTCTTTTGCTGATTTAACTAATTTGTTTAACAGTCAATTTTCATGCAGTGGAACTTTTGAGAAATTAACTGATGATTTATACAAAATTACTCAAAAACAGCATGAATCACTTAGAGACTTTATGACTAGATTTACTAAAGAATCTCTTAATATTCCTAAATTAGATATGTTAACTGCTATCCAAGCTTTGCAGAGAGGCCTTCACCCTGGATCCAAATTCCAAGAAGACCTTATAATGACCCAATGCAGAAACTTGGATGAGGCAAAGGCTAGAGTAGCAAGATTCATCAGACTTGAAGAAAATGAACTAACAACAGCAAAACTGGATGCCTTATCTTACGATTGACCAAATCGTAGGACTGAGACTCCAATCTTCAAACATAGGCATAAACCATATACGAGGCATGTTCAGAATCAAATCAATGTTGTTGAAGAAGAAGAAGGGAATGAGTACCCTGCATTATCGACATATTGTTTCACTGTCGGTATACCTGGTTTGATAATGGCAATGAGAAACCTTGGAGATAAGGTCAGATGGCCACAAAAGAAAAATAACGATGGTTATTTCAAGAAAAAGGATACCAGTCAATGGTGTGCTTACCAGACTTTGATCACATCACTGAAGACTGTAAAATGCTGAGAAAGGAAATATGTATACTCTTATCCAAAGGGTACTTGACAAAGTTAATGGGTAGAAAGAAGGCTAAAGACGTAGAAGGCATGGACATCACCAAACCAAAACCTACCCAAAAAGCAGATTCCCCACCAGCAAATGCTAAAGTGATCAACACCATTTCTGGAGGATCAGAAGTTTGTGGAACAAGTTATATCAGCAGCCAAAAGATTTCCAAAACAGAATAAGGCAGAAAAAAGAGAAAAAAACGTGTAGAAAGCTTTTATCTCGGACTCAGATATTATCTCCTTTGAAGATGACGACTTTGATGACATTATAGAGCCTCATCACGATGGTTTGGTCGTTACTCTCTTTATTGCTAACCATTTTGTTCGCAGGATTCTAATAGATAATGGAAGCTCTGTGAATATAATCAAATTGGAGACGCTCAAAAGAATGGACATCTCTGAAGACAACATTATTGGCAAAATCTCTCCTTTAATTGGCTTAAGTGGAGAAACCAAATATACTGTGAGAGAAATTAAGTTACCAGTATATGTGAAAGGATTAAACTCCATGCAAAAATTTTGCGTGGTAGATGTTCTCCCATGCTGTAACATCATCCTAGGGAGACCATGGATTCATGAAATGAGGGCAGTGCCATCGACATACCATCAATGTGTCAAAATTCCAACACCTTGGGGAGTTGTTACTGTTAAGGGTGATCAACAAGAAGCAAAAGAATGTTATACATCAAGTATGAAGTCAGCATCAAAGCCTACTGCCCAATAGCAATTACAGAAGAGGATCTTCGATGTTGATGAACCAGAAGAACAAGACGTTAAAGAAGTTATCTTAACACCTGAAGATTCTAATATTAAAGTATTATTAGGAGCGAAAATCTCAAAAGAATTAGAAGTCAAATTCACTGACTTTCTAAAGAGAAGAATGAAGACTTTTAATTGGAAGTAAGAAGACATGACAGGGATATCAAAAGATGTAATTACTCACAAGCTTGGAATTGATAAGAGTTTCATGCCCATCCAACAGAAAAGAAGAAAGTTCGCTCCTGAAAGGAATGCCATTATTCAAGAAGACGTTGAAAGGTTATTAAAAGCAAAAATGATCAGGGAAGTAAAATTTCCTGAGTGGCTAGGAAACGTGGTCGTGGTGCAGAAAAAGAATGGAAAATGGAGAGTTTGTGTAGATTTCACCGATCTAAACAAAGCCTGCCCGAAAGATCCATTTCCCCTGCCTCACATAGACGCAATGGTAGATGCAACTGCAGGACATGAGATGCTCACATTTATGGATGCTTCTTCTGGATTTCAGCAAATTCAAATGGAACCTGAAGATCAGGAAGCCACCGCCTTCATGACACCGACATGTATTTATTGTTATATTGCAATGCCTTTTGGTCTTAAAAATATAGGTGCAACATATCAGAGGTTGGTCAATATGATGTTCAAAGACCAACTGGGGATACTATGGAAGTATACATAGATGATATGGTGGTCAAATCCAAGAGGGCTGAAAATCACCTGAAAGATCTTGAAGTGGCCTTCAACATCCTAGATAAATATAACATGAAGCTAAACCCTGCAAAGAGCAACTTTGGAGTTGGCACTGGCAAGTTTCTAGGATATATGGTCACCAAAAGAGACATCGAAGCAAGTCCAGAGCAGATCAAAGCCATTCTAATTTTGAAGTCTCCTTCTAATGCCAAGGATGTTCAAAGACTGACGGGAAGATTAGCAGCGTTGAATAGATTCATTTCAAGATCCTCAGATAGATGTAAAGAATTTTTTGATATTTTGAGAAAAAACAAAAGGTTCGAATGGGGAGAAAAACAGGAAGAAGCCTTCCAAGAGTTGAAGAAATATCTCTCTACTCCTCCACTATTGGTAAAACCTGAAGATGGAGAACCTCTATATCTCTACATGGCAGTATCTTCAACTTCAGTAAGTGCAGTGCTAGTAAAGGAAACAGAAGGTCAGCAAAATCCCATTTATTACGTAAGCAAAAGTTTAATTAATGCTGAAACCAGGTATTCTCATCTCGAAAAACTTATACTCGCATTAGTAATGGCATCTACTAAGCTTAAGCATTACTTTGAAACGCATGTTATACATGTTAGGACTAATTACCCTATAAAATGTGTCCTAAGAAAACCTGAAGTATCTGGTAGGATGGCTAAGTGGTCCGTTAAATTAAGTGCTTTTAATTTAATCTATGAACCTAGGACTGCTATAAAATCACAGGCCTTAGCAGACTTTGTGGCTGATTTCAGTACCGATTTGCAATCTGATGTAGACCTGGAAGTCAAAATGTTAAAAGAATCTACTGAAAAATGGACTTTACATACTGATGGTGCAGCTAATGTTAAAGGAATAGGATTAGGCATCGTACTAAAATCGCCACAGGGGGATATAATACCCCAAGCAGTTAATTGTCATTTTATAGCTACCAATAATGAAGCAGAATATGAAGCTTTGATTTCTGGCATGCAATTGGCTAAAGATATGAACATTAGAAATCTTAAAGTATATGTAGATTCATTACTTTTAGCTAATCATTTTAATGGGACATATGCTGCGAAAGGTGAAAAATTGATACAATATTTGGAAACAGTCAAGAAATTGGCAGGAAATTTTGATTTATTTGATATAGAGCAAGTTCCTAGAGAGGGAAATACTGAAGCTGACGCTTTGGCTAAGTTAGGATCAACACTTAAAATATCACCAGAAACTAAGATTCCAATAGTTCACATTTTACAACCTGCTATAGGAGATGAATCAATAAAGATATTGGCTATTTAAGATACAGAAATAGACCAACTTGAAAACTCATGGATTACACCCATAATAGAATATTTGAATACTGGGACAATTCCTAAGGATGAACACCCAAAGAATTTTTGTATGAAAACTGCACATTATTCTATGATAAATGGTACTTTGTATAGAAGATCACTTGCAGGACCATATTTAAGATGTTTGGAACATCCCGAGACTACTAAGGTACTTAAGGATGTCCATGAAG
The DNA here is from genome assembly GCF_010389155.1 of Erigeron canadensis. Lineage (NCBI taxonomy): Eukaryota > Viridiplantae > Streptophyta > Magnoliopsida > Asterales > Asteraceae > Erigeron > Erigeron canadensis. The sequence goes on from NC_057763.1 coordinate 9,349,045, forward strand.
GTGAATGTGGAAATCATACAGCAGGAAGATCTTTGTACTCTAAGATCTTGAGAACAGGTTATTATTGGCCAACTATGAAACAGGATGCTGAAGAATACTCACAGAAATGTGATGCATGCCAGCAACATAGCAACATTTATCATCAACCAGCAGAGCCTATGTATCCAGTCCTTTCACCTTGGCCATTCATGAAGTTGGGGATGGATATTGTTGGACCAATGAAGGAATCTTCAGCAGGGAAAAAGTACTTCTTGGCCATGACTGACTATTTTTCAAAATGGATTAAAGCAGAAGCATATGCCAAGATCCAAGAATCCCATGTTATATCTTTTATCAAGAAAAATATACTAACACGATTTGGAGTTCCCGCTGAGATAATTTGTGACAATGGATCAAAATTTATTGGCAAAAGGACGACCAATTTCTGTGAAAGTTGGGGTATCAAGATGATCACCTCTACTCCTGTACACCCTCAGGCTAACGGACAAGCAGAGTCAAGCAACATGATCATTATGAACAATCTCAAGAAAAGACTGGGACAAGCTAAAGGAAAATGGGCATAAGAACTTCCATTTGTCTTGTGGGCTGATCAAACCACTTCGAAAACGACTACTGGACAAACACCATTCTCACTTGTCTTTGGGACTGAAGCAGTGTTGCCCACCGAAATGGACTTACCTACAGCGAGGGTAAGCCTATTAACTTATGAGAAAAATAAGGAGTTATTGCTTAACGATCTTGAAGCTATAACTGAGTTACGAGAAAGAACCAAGTTGAGAATAGCAGCCTACCAACAGCGGATTGCTAAGTCTTATAATAAAAATATAAGAGTTAGAAGATTTCAAATCGGGGATTTAGTCCTCAAAAAAGTTCTAACTAAACCCGATGGTAAGTTAAACCCAAAATGGGAAGGTCCGTACTTGATAGAAGGAAAAGCTGGGAAAGGGTCCTATTGGCTTCAAACTTTGGAAGGTATACTAATTCCAAGAGCATGGAATGCTATCCATCTCAAGATTTATCACATGTAATACTTTGTCTTTCAACAAAGTCAAGTAAGATCTCTAACCTTTGAACTTTATATTTCTATGTCATATATTATTTTCTTCAAAATAACGATACTGACTTGAGCGTCGGAGTGGCGTTAGCCAAAAGGCTAATGCCAGTTTCAAATGAAAGTTTTGTTTTATAGGTTCAACGAGACGAATCTATATTAACAACCACATGCACAAAGACTCGTGACAAGGTTTGGCTCTAATGCCTACATATGGTTAAATTTTTTCACCTTCTCTTAACAAGGTCTTTACCTTTTGGCTTTCACGCCAACATTTGGACGGCTCTAACGCCAAACATTTGGTTAAAGGTTTACACCTTTCTTAAATCGCCCGGTGTCGCACGAGTTAATTAGATGGTTGAAGGGTTAAATTCCAAGGTCATCGAAATTAATTCTATTGGTTATCAATGTTACCATTGATTCTCCCGATATTGGCTAACCACGCCGCCATTGTCAAACAAACATCCGAAATGGGCTAACCACGTCACTTAAGCAATTTCAAGATATTAAGACACCTTTAATATCTCGAATAACAATATTTATATGAAATAAATTAAAATTGAGAATCCCCCTTCTTGATTTTAATTACTAACGAAAGCTTATTCGATTCCACTCCAATGTATTATTTTAATGCAGGCACAAGTGGACATCGACTGTCATTAAATATAACTGCAGGCTAAAGATCATAGCCATCAAGTGGGATTCTCATCGCTCACACAAGGTGCATGTATCTTATCTTTAATTACTTTGTTGATTTGACTACTTACTGAAATTATCTAGTAAGCCAAAAGTCATGATTACCCGACAAACGATGGAGTAATATTAATTACTCATTTGACTATTTTACCCTTGCTAACAGTTTTGATTTTTGAACGACAATCGAAATGGATCAAAAGATTAATATTTTTCATTAGCATATATACATAAAACTACTTTAACAAGCAGTTTTTACAACCATGATTGACCACTCCGGATCAATCTCGCCCCTCCAAATACATTGCTTTTCTACAAATCACTACCCCTATCGATTCATATTACTAAAAACAAAAGAGTCTAAAAATGTGGGCTCCGGCCTTTGCATCGTATCCTTCATCGCCCACAAAAATATCCTAAACGTGAAATTCCCAGTAAAGGTCAGGGTTGGTTCTCTTCAACTCATCTAGGATAGAGCCCATTCTTGCTACCTCTTCTCTTGCAACTTTAAGCTCCTCTTGTGTGGCGCCAAGTTCGCAGCAGAGCTCTCTGAGAATGTGGTTCAAGATTTCGATCTTAGCCTTCAAACCTCTGTTAGCTTCTGAACTCATTTCCAGTTTTGTCGTTGCACATTCTTTATGAGACTTGAGTAAACCCTCCAGAGACTTGATGATTTCATCATTGATTTTGTCTTTTGCTATTTGTTGATCTTCGAGGTCGGCAAGAGACTGCAATATAAGGATAACAAGGATTAATAATAATGAAAAGGAAAACTTAATTAAAGAATGTTTGAACAAACCTTTTGAAGGAATTCCCCTAGCGATTTCAAAGACATAGTGAAAATTGATATTTTTGAAAGAAAAGTAACTAATTGGTAATTTGCAAATGAATAAAAATGTTGGTTTATATACGGGGGTAAAAGTTAAATCGTCTAGTTATTGTTTTCGTATTGAGACTCTTGGCTACCCTTTTTACACGCGTTTTATCCGTGTGACAGTTTTTGCAATTTTTACCATTTGACTCCGGTCAAAGTTTCGTCTAGAAGCTTCAAAGTTATTTAAATAAAAATGATTTTATTAAATAACTTTGGGGACAATTGTTATGCCTGGAAAAATTTCAAGTACCAATATCTTGAAAGCCCAAGATCTTGACATCTCAGGATCTTGACACAGCGGAATATTCAGAAGATATACTAACGTATTGTTACACATGTCATTATTATTTCCTCTTGAGATATACATTCAGGGCTGATATTATTCAATATCTCACATGGAGAAATACCTCTAACGGTACAAAATCAAGGATACACGTAAAGAATCTCTTCAACACGCAAAGAAGACTTAGTCCCCAACATAGTCGGACTTCAAGTGGAATTCTGTATGAGGAGAAATACAGCAACGGTCACTTGACCAGTCAAGATCTTCACCAACATTCAATGACTGAAGACCTGGAAAATCCCTACAATATCGGATAGTTAGTTTATTTCCAACGTTATAAATAGAAGAGGCTTGATCGATCCTAGGCACTTACTTTCACCTGCTATCATTCACTTGTACTCACACACTCTGCATATTTCGCTACTTACACACTTAGAAAGATCGATCAACCTGCTTTCACCAATTGTATCCATTTCAACAATAATCAATAAAAGAACAAGGCAGGAACGATTGTTTCCTCCCAGGTTTTTATGTCGGTGATCCTCTAAGGATTAAGGGCTTTTCCTCGTCAACAAATATCGGTGTTCTTGTTCTCTACTCTTTATTTTACATTTTACTTATTTGATTCTTGCATAATATCTTGTTTATCTTAACATATCTTGCATTATTTACATTAGTTTGCAATTACATGGACCCTCTTTATTGTTTAGTCGACATAATCTATTTCAAAAGTCTTTCTTTGCAAAGCATCTTTGTAACTCAACATATTTTACAAGCACAAAACCTCACGAACGAAAGTTTGGTTAATTAATTAATCTAAGTCTTCGACGTAGATTATCTTAGGTGATTTTTGACCAAAACATTGTTCATTTCCTACTTTTTCCATAAGAACTTATTCTCTAAGTTTCTCTTTCAAAGCAAGAATATCCTTATCTAAAGCTCGAATTTTATCTTTATAAAGGCTTTCTTATTGAACTAAACCTGAATTCTTAGTAAAGTAGTAGTCATTTTCTTTTCTAAAGTTTTCATTCCTAGCAGTTAAACTATCTGCAGATTCATTAAGGCTAGAGATTTCATCATTCATAAGGGCAACTAATTTACAGACCTTAACAATAGATTGTAAAGAACAACTTACCTTCTGATCAGCAGCTTGACAGTCAGCCATGTATGCAACAAAGTCTTCAGTCGTCATGCCATCAGGAATCTTAAACTCTTTCATTTGTTCTTCAACAGTCTTTTCAACAATTTTCTCAGCAACAGACTCATCTTTCTCAGCCAAAACGGATTCACTTTCTGACTTCACTATCTCAATCACCTTTTGAACACTTCCCTAATTTTCTCAGATAATCTATCCTCACTAGGATAGATAGCATAGTCAATGGTATCCACAGCCTCATCAACAATATGTGCAAAATCATCAAAAATCTCAGCCAGATATGCATGATTTGAAGTATCTTTTGATTGAGTATCCCACTGATATGTACCATCTGGATTTTGAACAACTACCTCTTTTGACTCCATTAACTGTGGAGATCCATTCTGTTGGGGATTCACTTGATATAGAATCATAGCTTGTGTCTTGTTTTGATTAGGTGTAGTCACTCCTCCTTGATTATAATTCTGACGTCTTACAGCAGTATTATCATTTCTCTTTGGACGCTGACATTCCCTAGCAAAATGGCCAAATCCATCACAATTAAAGCACTTAACCTTAGATTTGTCGAATCCTTTTGTACCTTAACCTACAAATCTACCAGTCCTCTAAGTAAATCTCCTAACTTTGATAGTAAACATAGCAAGCTGTCATTGAAGATCCATTTCTTCCAAGTCATCTGGATCCAACTGATTATAATCCTCGTCAATTAGTTTAGGATCCGTCACTTTCCCATTAATGTAAGATTCGTGAGCAGAACATAAAGCAACATAAACATTCATACATCCTTCAATAGAACTCATACTCATAGGCATTGAATGAAAGGATGGAGAGGCACTTTTAACACTTTTATCACTTGTAGAAGTATTATCATATGCAACATAACCTGCAAGTCCATCTGAGTCAATAATCGGTGAAGCCGTCTCGCCGCTGAGAAATGTATTCACCCTTGAACTAGAACTGGCTAAATGAACAGGAGCAACATGATACAAAGTCAAATCTTGAGTAAAAGCACCATGAGCCTCTTTGATCTTCCTCTTCATTTCCCTATTACGTAACTTCGAGACAACCAAATCAAAAGTCCAAGTACTATAATCTTTATCATCCTGAAGATCATGAACATACTCCGTCCAAGCCTTTGGTAGTGTGTCCAAAAACTTGTCAACTAGCTCTGACTGAGGATAAACAACTTCAAAATAAGCTAACTTAGTTGTCAAATGATTGAAACGAACAATGATATCATACAAAGTCTCCCATTTCAATCCATTAAATGCTTCATATTGTCGCTTAAGTAACTTAATCCGATCTTTCTTCAGAGTAGCATCACCTTCACATTACTTTTCTAAGGCATCCCATAACTCTTTCGAGGTTGCATACTTCTTAAAAAGATGTACGCTGTCCTGAGGCAAGGCCATGGTTAAAGTAGAAAGCGCCTTACCTTCAACCGCATACTTCTTTTTCTCTACATCTGGCATTTTTGTATAAGTATATTTTCCGATGACTCCATTCTTCTCAAAAGTTGGCCAATCATATCCTTGAGTTACCATCAACTACATATCTATACCAATCAGACGAATGTAATCTTCAAATCGTCTTTTCCACATCCAGTAATTTTCCATACGGAACTGTTTTGGTGGAGAGTTGCCACGACCGACTTCATGGTCGTGCATGATTAGATGGTTGATAAGTGCAGCATTAGGAGCAATGTTATTAGTAGCCATTTCGAAAAAGAGAAAGAAAATTGAGTCCCAATGTTCATTGTTGAGTGTATTGGGTTTTGTCATCATCAAATAGGGGGAGATTGTTGAGTCCCAATGTTCATTGTAAATTTGGTGATCACAAATCTGAGAGCTAAACACTTAGAAATCTTTTGGTTCTTGTAACCTGATCTGGGTCAGACTAAGTTGACACAGCTTACGATCTGTTTCTAGCCCAGATAACTCTTCATGTTTTGTATTGTAATATCTTATGGAAGCAAGTGTTATTCAAGCTGCATCAACAATGTTTATAGCATTCAATACAAGTAAAAGAAGATGATTGAAGATTGAAGACTAAGCTGGTAGTGGAAGGCAGCTTGGGATTAGCAGTCAACTTGGAGATACTTAGGCAGATTGATGTTTTCACAAATGACCCAATCTGTGTCTAACAATCAAGTTAAGATAATGTTAGAATATGAGCACATAAACATATAAAAACCCCTCTTAGTGAATCAATTGAAGAAATTCTTGTTCCCGGTAACACTAGAAACATGAGAAATAACAGAGCTTTATATGATCCTTTTGGTGCTCCTGGTTTTCCAATTGTTCCTCGAATTCTTCATAATCACCCACTCACATATATACTTGTTGATCAAGACTTAGCTGAAGTCTATCTCTTTGATATGTGGAGAACCATTACCTTCATTCAACCTCTAGACCCAACAATTCCAAAAGCCAAAGCCAAACTTAAATCACCTGAACTTCGTCGCCAAGGCTACTTTCAATATCAGTTGACTTCTGGAGATAGAACGTATGAGTTTGAGTTTAATTTTGATGACTTCAGAAGGATTCTAAGGCTTCCTGAAGCAAATTCCAATAGACATGCTGATTATGACACATTTGAGTCCAATGAAAAAATGTTTACTGCCTTGATTTCTCTTGGTTATGAAGGTCCTTTAACTAAGACAAAAGATTTCAAGTTGAAGAACCTACCAAAGATATGGTATTATGTGTATTCCATCCTCAACAACTTCTTAACTCCATATACAAGAGGAATGGACAATCTGACACAGCCAATGCTGCACATATTCTATGGTGTTGTATTCAACAAACACTATGACATTGCTCAACTTCTGTGGGACCAATTGATTGTATTGGTCAATGGCAAAGTTTCTGCTCCCAAGAAGTATATTCCATTCCTCATATTTCTCACAGCAAATGTCTACAGTGCAGTTAGACATGATAGAAGCATACCAAGACTTCGAGATAACACCCAAGTTTTCATTCATCATTACAAGTATGTCAGAGATTCGGGAGCTGCTCATTATACATTTCTGATTCCATCATTCTTACTAGATATGGTTTCTGATTCTGATGAAGATAAGATCGCTTATCTGGACTGGATTAGAACAACTCTGGGACCGGAAAGCCTCCCGGTTCCTACCCAAGCTGTACATAGGACACCTGGTAAGGGGTCAAGTAGAAAAAGAAAAGAGCGTGAGGGTGCATCCAGTTCTAGTAAGCTAAAAAGAAAGAAACTGAAGGGTGAAATGTTTGTGTTGAAATTGAGTAAACAAATGCATAAAAAGAAGAAGAAGGGGAGTTCATCAAAGAAACTCAAAAGAAAAACTCCAGTTGAACCTTCTTCTCCCACATCTTCTGAGGAGACAATATCTGTTTCTGGGTCTCCAAAGCCAATCCGATCACCACCCCCCAAAACAACCAATTTACGACCATCACCATCACCTAGAACACCATCACCTCAAAGACCATCATCTCCATCTTCACCCACATTACCTCAAACACCTAAATCACCAATTCATCAATCCACTTCCTGAAATAACATCTCCTGAACCCCCAACCATGGAACAACCCCAATCTCAATCTATTTCAACTCAAATTCCATCCTCAATCGTACCTCCATCATCATCATATTTTCGATATCCTCAACCTACATATACTCAAGACAGAAAGAAATCTGTTCCTTTAAACATTTGAAAAACTTTCAAGAAATCTCGCTTTGAGTATGACAAATATCAAGAAACCGAACCAGGAGATGTGATTAATTCAAGTGATGATGCATCTGATTCTGATGATGCAAATTAGTTTGCCACTTAGGTCATGGACATTCCTGGGGGACAAGGAAGGAATGAGGGAGGAGTTGAAAATACCAGAGAGGTTGAGAGGTCCGGGTTAGGAGAAAGGCAAAAAGAAAACGTTCGCCACCAATTAGTAATAAACTTATATCAACGTCGGGTTCCCCGTAGGGTAGAAGACGAGAGCTCCCAACTCTCGCGTGCACAAACTTCCACAAGCCATTCGGAAGTCTCTCAACAGACTGACGTCTCAATTTTTCATGGGCAAAAACCACGTACTCCCATTCCATTCTCCTTCAGAGTCTGTGAATGTTGAAGTAAAAGAGACATCTGCCCCTCTCTTGAATTTCATTTCTGCACGTGTGTCTAGTACCCTTAGGTCACCAATTGTGATACCCTTTGCACATCTACGTGATGCTGCCGGAACAAACATAGAGAGATTGGCTCTTGTGCCTTCTCGAGGATTGTTTGAAAATCCTTCCATTGCTAACATTACGCCAGCTTTGAACGAAGGTGCTCTAGTAGCTAGATCAGTTGTGCGACAGTCTGAATTCTTACGAGCTCAATCTGTTGCATTAGCTCTTCGTGCTTTGGGCTTAATGGTAAGTCTAAGTGACTCCGGTGTTATTTTCCTCCATTTCCCACAAGATTCTGGTTGCAAAGCCGAATCATCAACTGTTGTTCATACTCCTGAACCAACAGGAAATCCTGAGACAGTCCTGATGTCTTCAGGTCACTCAGTGGAATCACTTGAAACTACTGATGTGCCAGATTCTGATATTCCTTTACCACCCGAAGTTCAAAGGTTGATAACTCATTTTGTTGAAGATGTTGTCGAAGGACAAAGAAGTGAATTAATTGCCACAAGAAACACCATCACTAGTAAACTTCCCGCCTCACAAATAAGATCTCCATCACCTAGATTGCTTACTGAAGGTGCTTTACGCATTGGTTCTTCAGTAGTTACAACAACACCATCACAAACAACACCAACACCCCCAAATATTCCAACAACAACAACAACAACAATAACATCAACACCAATACCACAATCATTTCCTGATCCAAATTCACCACATCATTCTTCAAGCTCTTCTTCTGAATCATCTGATTCACCAAACAGAAATGCCACCAGTAGTTTATCAACCGATACTCTTATTGTAGCACTTATGCATCGGTTGAGATCTGAAGAACCACATCTCATTTCACATAAAAGATCAAGGTGGTCAAGAAACTGTTCAAGAAGTTGTTCAAAAAGAAATCAACCAAAATCAAACCCAAGAATTAGTTGAACAGTTGAGACTTGCAAATCTGAAGGAGCTAGAAGAAGAAGTTGAAAGACAAACCAAACAGATTTCAGATCCTCCAGCCACTTCCTCTCAAGCTCAAAGTGTTGATCATCCATCATCATCTCATATTCATGATTCAGATTCGGATGACTTACCTCCACTTGTAAGACACATTTCGCACTATTATTCTACAACATCAAGTTCTGATGAGTCAAGTGATCCTGATCCATTTCTACCAGAAGATGCCACTGATGATGAGTCTGATTCTGATGATCCTGATTATACTCCAACAAGTGATGTTATTCCTCAATCTCAACATCCATCTCAAGAAGAATATGGAAAAGATATCTTTTAAGAGATAGTCTATCATCTCAGAAACGTAGAAAATCTTGAGACTCCCATTGAACTTGGACAAGGAGTTAGAAATCCAAGGATCCCAAAAGATAAAATTTGGCAGATCAATGAGGGTTATTTTGCTGACAACTATGAACAGATTTTTAATTTAAGCACTAAACCTGAAGAGATTGTGTGTAGAGCAAGATACCATGAAGAAAGAGCCTTCCAAATCTATTGCTCATCAAATGAAAAACTCAATATGACCTTAAACCGACTAAGAGCATTCTTTTTGTTCAGACATCAAGGTCAAAGAGATGCATACATGGAGCTGATGAATGCTGACAATACTGTAAGAGCTAAATGGTGGTACCAGCAATTTGAAAGCCCAATCACTGAAGTTCTAGAGTTGTTTGTTCCTCTTCTAACCAACAATATCATACTTGTTCGATTCAAAGTTCGTCGTGCTGATGGTAAGATCTATGTTGTTTGAGAAGAATCCTTTCAACATATGATGATCTAAGACATTCTATTCCTTTATAATCAATATGCTTATCTCATAATCAAGTCTCCCGATCAACTCCAAGCCTACGAATCATTGAAAAGTCATATTCAAGCATTGATCAGATTCTTTGAGTTCAATAACTTCCAAATTGGCTTAGAAAGAAGAACTAGCAAGATTAATCTTACAAGACGAAACCAAAGAGCCGGAGGTTATGAGCTAGATTCATTTTAGATTGGAGATCCGATTGAAGACTTAGATGGATTTGTCTTCATCAATCGACTCAAGAAAAGGATCTTCATTCGTGCTTCTGATTTTCCCAAATATTCAGATGGTACTTTGAAATACTGCCTATCCATTCTGAGTGCAATAGATGAAGACTCTGACAATGAAGAAGATGAAAACATCAAGTCCCAAAGAGAAGAACATATAGACGTATCAAAGTTACTCTTGAAATGCGTCAAAGGATTAGAGATCTCATCATCGCAAGAACTCCCAAGGCGAAAGAAGGAATTATTCACACCAAAAAGATCCGTCCTTTTTCTTGAGAAAAAGAACCGGATCTCCCCATGGCAAAGAGCTTGGTCGGATGAATCCTTTATCTAAGAGTTCTTGTAGTTGAGTCGAGAGCTCCTTCATTTTGGATGGAGCTAAACGGTATGGGGCACGTGCCACTGGAGTGACACCGGGCACTAAGTCCACTTGAAATTCCACTTGACGAACCGGAGGAAGTCCGGGTAAGTCCTCGGGAAATACTTCGGGGAATTCTCGTGCAATAGGCACATCTTCAAGTCGTTTCTCTTCGGGTTCCTTCATCATCACATGAGCTAATATCGCATGATACCCCTTTCGTAGGTACTTTTGAGTCTTCATGCACAAAATGAGATTAATTCCTACACCACACATTTCTCCTTGAATGATCAAAACGTCTCCGCCCTCAAACAGAATGCGAACAACCTTTTCATGACATATAATCTCGGCCTTATGCTTGGACAACCAATCCATGCCGATGATGATGTCAAAGCTTCCAATTTCGACGGAAACTAGATCTATGTGAAAGAGTTTGTCGGCTAAGGTCAAAGTACACTCACTACTATGCTATCAGCTTTGATTTCGTTCCCGTTAGCGAGCTCTATAGAATAGGCATCGTCTAACGGCGCGGGGGACGTAGATAATAATTGAATAATTCTATTTGATATACAACTTAAATCGGAACCGCTATCAAATAAAACTGAAACTAGTAGGTTTTCAAGGAAAAACATACCCGTCACAATGTTCGGGTCTTGGCGAGCTTCTCTCGCTTGAATGACAAAGGCTCTTCCACGGGCTTGATGGTTGTTGTTGTTTTGGTTCCTAAGTCTTGGGCAATCCCTCTTCATATGCCCCTCATTTCCACATTCATAACACCCCTTTTGCACCACATTGTTGTTATTCACCACCGGATTTGGAGCCCTACAATTTTGAGTCTTGTGACCAGTCCTCTTGCACCGTCCACAAGGTGGCATACAAGGTCCGCGATGATGAGAGCGACACTTGTTACAGTATGGGCTAGCTCCATTGTATCCTTTCTTGGCAGTTGGCGCCGCGGTATAAGCCTTTACCGCTTCGGCCCGCTTCGGTGGTTGTTGGGCTTGATTTCTGGACGACCCTTCGTCCCACTTTCTCTTATGGTCAAAAGCCCTAGGAGCGGCAATCCTATCTTCCCTTGCACCTTGCCTCTTTATCTGATCAGCCAAACTATGCGCCATCTCAACGGTACTCTCAATGTCGGTGGGCTTGGAAGAGGTTACCATGCCTTGAATTTGGGGTGGAAGTCCCTAAATATACCTCTCAATAAGCTTGAAAGCAGGTTCCACCATGGTTGGACAAACTAGAGCCAACTCATGGAACCGTGTTGTATATGCCGGTACATCCAAGCCTTTGATCGTCAAATTCCAAAACTCGGCTTCCAGTTTTTGGATCTCATTCCTTGGGCAATACTTTGCCCGCATCTTCTCTTTGAGATCCTCCCAAGTAAGTGCGTATGCTGCATCGACTCCAACAGCGTGGGCATGCAAATTCCACCAAGATAAAGCTCCACCCTGGAGGGTGCACGTCGCGTACTACACCTTACACTCATCCGGACATTCGCTAATGCGGAAGACTGATTCCATCTTTCCACACCATCGGAGCAATCCAATGGTTCCTTCGGTACCCTCAAAGTTTAGCGGTTTGCACAAGGTAAAGTCCCTATAGGTGCAACCCTTCAGAACATTAGCTTGTCCTCCACCATTGCCACTTCCTTCGGCTTCTCCGGTATTCCAGTTGGCCTCATAAGTAGCTATGGCGGCCGCAACTCATTGTGCTATGAGTCTCTCAATTTGCGCCGAACTCAACGTTTGTGCCTTAGTTGTTTTCTTTGGTGCCATATCTCTAAAAGGTAAACAAAGAATCATAAGTTTTCCCCCATTAATTTATAAGTAACTATCAAAATTTATACACGTCATAATGCATAACACTAAATCATCAATCATGCAAACACATCATCCTCATAACACTACCATGCCATAAGTATACTAAAATGCCAACATAATCATAAGCAAAATTATTGTAACTAAAAGAAACATAAAAATTTAGATAAAGTAATAGATTTCATTGCTTCAATAATAAAGACAACCATGCGAGATATGACATTCTCAAAATCCATAAGTTCATCAAAATTCAGAGTTTCCGGGCACATCCCGCCCTCAATAGGGACAGTAAAAATGTACTGATAACCTCTAGCTAGATCTGCTAGGGGGTGCCATAGTAAGAGAAGCAGCAATGGTATGAAGTGCCTCCTCGATCCTCTAGATCCGCACCTCCTACATCGTAAGTCTACCCTCTATGCTCTGAAAATGAGTCTCTAAGTCTTCAACTCTTACACGTGTAATAGAGCTCTCATCCCGCACTCCTAGGGTCAGCTCAGCAGTGCCCCACGGTCCCAATCCAAGTCTCACAACATGATGCTCCACCTCATCCACACGATCATGAGGAAAATAGGTTTGGGTCGTGGTCTCGGTCAGCTACATGCCCATAGCAAAGATGTGGCTGTGAAGATCCGCCACAGAGGATGGAATAGGGCGAATGGGTCCCTCAAGTGCCCGTAGGCGAGACTCAGCGCGGAAAAGTCGCGCCACAATGGTGGAAACAGTGAGGTGGACGGGTTCTCCGGTTTATGCGGAGACGATATCCGGCCCGGAGTGAGCATGAACGCGGTCATTACCAACAAGACCCTCATCCTCTCTTCATCGGGATAGGACATTGGGCACCGAGTGATAGATCGGCTCAGTACGGCGACGTTGAGCCGGTGGCTCAACCATGGAGGGTGGAGGGTGGACCATCCCGGAAGCACGAGGCTCACTAGGGAACCCCGGGCCTCGGGACGTGCCCTCACCGGCATATAACTGATAGTAGGGAGCATGTGGTGGTAGGTTAAAATGTGGGAGAGGATTGTCTGATATGGCATAGACAACGGTGGATGTGCCAACCAGGTGAGCTATCGGCTCGGGAATAGTAAAACCGGTGGGCTCGGCCAAAGTAAAAGTGGGCATGACAGTCGAAGAAACTGGGGGATCAGCGAATGGAGGTGAAGCTGGTCCAAAGAGAGGTGACAAAGGAGTACCGACCGCCTTTGAATCAATAGTCGGCTCAGAATCAACGGGCTGATCGAGCGGGAACATAGGGGACGGGGCTGTCTGCTGAACGACAATGTCTTCATCATGATCGGACGTGAGGTAAATAACTGGTTGCGATATTTTCCCTAATGGAAAAGAAGCAAGGAAAACATAGGCAATATATGTAAGTATTAATCCACTTAAACTTAACATGAGACTAATAGGGGAGCATTCTTAGGCATAGGGAGCATGTATATGTAAAATAAGAAATTTAAAATTTCTCAATTCTAGCAATGTAAGTATAAGCATGCAATTTAAATGCAGTCAAGTAATGCATGTAAAATTTCTAAGGCATGTGTGTGCATAGAATGTGTGATTTCTATGGGTAGTTATAGTCTAGGTTCACTAATTGCCACCTAGTTCACTATAACTTGTCTCTGATACCATTCTGTCACACCCCATAAATATGCGAAAGGTTACGAAGTACAACATTCATGAAATCACAACACAAGGTATGATGAACGACTTTAAAGGAGTTGTTTTTGAAAACATTTCATTAAAATACTTCATTGTCTTGGAACATAGGAAGACATATTCAAATTTAAAAGACATGACGATAATTTAAAGAGTATTTTTAGGGATCTTAAATCCTCGATAAGTAGTGCTATCATTGGTTTCAACGACAATGATAACTTGAACAAATGTAAAGCCTTTTCCATGGTAAAAACGGAACATCAACTCCAAGTGGCGGAAAAGTCTTACAAGGATCCTACCGTGCATCTTACGGACCTAAGATACATGCTAAAATGGGTCAACAATAATGTTGGTGAAATCATAGGTGTAAATAAATAAACTTTGCATGAAACTACAAGATTTTTGTGTGACCATTGCTAACCCGCAATGTCGTGTAGCCTTTACTCATAAGCAATGCTAGGAAACATAATGTATATATTGTACTAAGCTCATGAATTGAAACTCGACGGTGTAAGTAACATTGTGTCTCGGCAAGTATTTGATCCATAATACATGGGAATCCAAATATGCATGCATTCGTTCGACCATTACCGGTCAAGTTGGTGCGACCAACCCGAATAGGGGTGTCAACCCAAATAGTACTATTCATCATATCACGTTTAAATCCATAATTAACAATTCATGATGGGAGGACTTTAATGGGATCAAGCAATTTAGACAATCATCATATACATAGATTTTGGCACTTGTGTTCCACATGTAAAACATAGAGCATGCATCTCACCCAAAATAGTAAGAAAATGGGCTATGTACTCACCTTAGTTTTCGAGTAGCAACAATTAGCAAGTAAAGGATGTGATTGATTGTGTTAACCTATAGAAATAAGATATAGACTTGTCTTAAAAATCTATACTATTATGTTCCTAAGGAATTTCCCTCATTCTTCCAAATAATAATGTTAAATAACATTTTATTAAAAATGTTCTCTTATGTGATAATCGTTAGGGTTGTTGACGTGCTAGTCGGAGTTGGTCTTTCCATGGGTTTATATATATTAATATATATAATATTAATATAATATAATAGTAATAATAGTAATAGCGATATTATGACTATTCTCCCACACAACCTATACACGAGAAGTGGCAAAGAAGTATGGTTGCGTGTTGAAATAAATCATAACATGGCATTCACGATCATTCTCCCTCACAACCTATACGAGTGCACCGTTTTCCATAATAGGAGGTGGGCAATGGTCAATTAAGTATGGTTGCGAGTTGGAATAACCACGAATTATAAATATAAATATTATCATATAGGTCATGAGAGCACCCGAAGCGTGCTAAGTTACCGCACACTTTGCACCGATATCCAAGATTGGAGGTGGGCATGGTGGGTCAATATATAGATAATAATATATTAATATACGTCATGAGAGCACCTAAAGCGTGCTAAGTCACCGCACACTTTGCACTGACATCCTAAATAGGTGTTAGGCATGGTAGGTCGAGTTATATTAATAGATATATAATATATATTTATATACATATATATATACATAGGTATTACATGGGCATTTAACTAGCACGTTTCCCAAACTTCACTAACATTAATTTTCACAACAATAATTATACTTAAAGCGTGCTTGCATGATTCCAATAAAAAGATTAATCATTATGCATGTAGGGATTTATGTCATAAAAGTATTATTTGGAAGAGGAAACATTTACCTAGGAAATATACAAATATTAAATGCAACACAACCATTAACTAAACTAAATACTTAATTATATTAGCTTGATATTAAATTTGTTGATTTACATAAAAACAATTATATTTTTAAAAATATTGTGTGCATGTATGTCGGCCGTCCCTTGGAATGCATTTGAAAAGCTTAGAAGTTCAAAAGACATATTTTTGGTTTCGGTTTATTCTCGGCCGAAGTTTATGGCTAAAATTAAAACGGTTTTTGATTTTTAGACAGCCTAAGTGTCGACATTTCAGATCCAAAAATAGTGACAAAACCATGGTGGTGCATGGTGGTAACCAGAAGTGGCGAAAGGTGGTGGTTTGTGGTGGTTTCGACCCGAAATCGAAAACGAAAGACACCGAAGCTTAGCATGGTCGAATTTTAACATTACAGAGGACTTTAGGACAGACAAACCACCTGTTTATTAGGCTAGAACAGATCTGAATAGTGGATGATGGTGGCTGCTCGCGATGGTTGATGGCTGCGAGAAGACAAGACAAATGAGAAAAACGTTTTTAGGGTTTGAGATACCATAACTAAGCATGGGCAGCCATGTAACGACCTGTTATGAAGTCCAGACGTTCCTCCTCCCTTCTGGGTCGTCGTGGAGTGGTGGTGGTGCGGTGGGGCTCGGCTGCGACGGGAAGAAAAAGAAGAAGAAAAAGAAAATATTAGGGTTTTTGAAGGAAGAGAAGAAATGGGTTTGCGTTAGGAGGTATATACTTACGTTCCTCACCTTCCTGGATATTAATGGGGTCGAATGGTGATGTCTGGTCGTCGGAAAAGTAGCAGCGGCGGCGGCGGCAGACGGCGGGGCAGCAGGGCAACGACGGTCTTGGGGTGGAGATGGAGTATTTGGTGCTTAATTTTGATGGCTGAACCCAAGGTGTTGTTGCTGGTGGCTGCCGGTTACTTTTTCCGGCATCAGGGAGGTGGCAGGCAGCGGTGGTGTGGCTGTGGAGGGGTGGCCGGCGGTTGGGATGAAGGAGTGGGGGAGAAGATGAAGTTGAAAAGTTTTGTTTTGTATTTTTTTTTTTGTTATTCTTGCTTTTTGTCTGCACTAGGATATATATATATATATTCACGTGTGTGTGATTTTGTAGTGTAAAAAGAAAATAGCCAGCACATCAATAGGCTCTTATAGTGCTAGGAAGATGGACTTGGGTCATGAGCTATGGGCTTGGGCTTCATATTCCGAAAATTAGATGGGTTTAGTCTAGGTGGGCTTATTTGACTAGTCATTTTACTTAGTCCATATGATTTATATTATGTAGTTAGTCCATGAAATTTTATAAACTTTTTTATGTACTATTTTGTATCAATTTTTAGTTAGGAAACTAAAGATAATATGTCATATTTTCACATTTCATATTTTTATAAATTGTCTCAATTATTATTATTGCATAAGTGCGTTCTTTAATCATTTAGTAAATATATATAACGGCATATATTTCATGTGGCACTTTTAACAATGAAAAGAGATCTTAACTAGATACATATTGTCACCTAAAAATCATATATCACACATATGCATATCATGGATGTCTTACTTGACCGGTTCATCAATCCGATGAATGTGTGTTGGCAACGTTATTTTCTAAAGACGTTAAATCATGTTGACACATAGGAATTTAAAGATCACATATTTAAATTTAACTTTCTATAAATAACACGTAAATAGGAAACTTTCTAAGTTTAGCTAACCTCAAATTTGGCGGTTGTCACAATTAATATATATATATATATATATGTTACATATGGTTTGTCGAACTCACAAAACCGAATACCCCTATGTGGGTTCGGTCGAACTCAAAGAGAGAAGGAGAAGAGGAGAGGTTTTAAAGAATTGTATATTAAACCCTTTGATTTTAGCCCTCTATATATAGGGATATATTTAAGGTTTAATAACTTGGTGACCAAGTTTAATCAAAACCCTAAAAGGCTTTTCAAAACCGTCCCCCATTTAAAGAATTAGG
Source organism: Erigeron canadensis (assembly GCF_010389155.1). NCBI lineage: Eukaryota > Viridiplantae > Streptophyta > Magnoliopsida > Asterales > Asteraceae > Erigeron > Erigeron canadensis. Next base: position 9,366,851 of record NC_057763.1, read on the forward strand.
GTCCGACACTAATTTCCTAATTTCACATTTAATCCTCCTCTTTAATTAATTAAGTATAATTAACCCTTTAATTTAGTTTAATTAATCATTTCATGATCAAATTAATTAATATATTACTTTAAAATACTAATTAATAATATAGGGTTATCGTGTCATGTTGTGTAACACCGTAGGCTTAAATAATTTCCGGACATGCGTTCATTATAACGTGATCACATAACCACGGATAACAATCTGGATTGAAGACAAGGACGAATGACGTGACTAGGAAGAATCCTATGATACAGGTTGGTGGTTGGTTTTACATATGTTTGTCCATACTCTTATTGCATGAAAAAGAATGAGTGGCGGTACTTGGGACAACTAGTACCATGGAATTGGCACGATCAAATATTCCTCTGACATCCGATAGAAAATGAATACATGTTTAAATTAGACACCAAGAGAATAAGGGTTTTCACCTAAAAATGCTCCATTCCTTGATTGCATATGTGTGGCATTCCTGATAATTATTATTCACATAAGTTTTCTTTGCTCTTACACACAGCTTAGTATGTTTGAGATCTGATTTGGCTGATTCTCTTGAGTAGAAACTTGTTGATTGTAATTTGTCATTTCAAAAGGTTGTTTAGATATTTGTAGGTTATCTTGTTTACGCAACAACCCTGTAATTCTTTGTATAGATTATTTCTTAATAAATGATTACTTTGAAAATTACACTCTATGTGCAAAAATGTCTTTTAATATTTACTACTTTACTGTTTTATTGATCTATGTTCTTTACTTAACATATAAACCGAGTCTTTAAAACTTGTATTTAATAGTTTGTAAAGATTAAATTAAGTTGCATTAATCCCCTCTATAACTGTTCTGTGTACAATATACTTTGGTATATTGATACGCCTTGGGACATGTCAGCAACACTGATAAAAAGCAAAATCAGAGTTTTGTTTTTTGGATCTAGCAATCTTCAGGTATCAATAGACGTATTGCATGTGAGACTGTAGAGGGTTTTTACTTTAAAACCTTATTCGTTAGTATTGTTCAAAAGACGCTTCTTTGGTCAATTTTCACAATGGTCAAAGGTAATCACTTCTATCTATTTATTATTTATGTTAATTAATTGTATGCATACGTGATCTACTTTTTCAATGTGTTTACTCGTGACTATTACTTGTTTATTATGATTATAATCCAACAAGTCATCGTCATCGCGTTGCGCTAGTCTGTATCAGTTAATAAAAGATACAAACGATAATAGAAAATAAATATTTTATATTAGTCTTTTTTATCACGAAAGCATGTCATGGTTTTCACTGGTTTTACCAAATCCTTAATTAGTATTGAAAAGTTGTAACTATTTTATTGCTAGATGTTAGATTTCTTATTACAAAAGGAAAATGCTAATCATACTTTTATAATACATTCATATATACGTCATATCAATTTTTGATTACCCACTCTTCTTATGCGTAGTTTCTCTACAAGTCCATGGAATTCAATCAAGCTATAATATTAATTAAACGAGTGTCGTATTAAATAAAACCAAATAATAATATTAATTAAACCATTGTCATATTAAATACAACCAAATAATAGACCTACATAATAAAAATAAGATTAAACTCATTCAATGCAATTTGTCTTGGGGAAATGAATATATAAAGAATACATGGATGGCATTTGCTTCATCAATTACATATTCAAAATTTTGAGAAAAAATCAATGATTTTCATATCACGCCACTTTTCTAATTCTACCTTCTTATATACTTTGGTTATGGTTATATTTATGACTGTTTTTGCTGTCATCTCTGGTTTTTATGTTGGAAATGAAAGCGATCATATGGCGTTGTTGTCCTTCAAGGCATTGATCATTAGTGATCCATACGGAGCTCTAAAATCATGGAACTCTTCATCCCAATTTTGTAATTGGAGTGGTGTTTCATGTGGGAAGCGGCATAAAAGAGTGACTGTGATACAACTAGCGTCAAAAAACCTACAAGGATCATTGTCTTCTTATGTAGGAAACTTGAGCTTCCTTCAAGTGTTATCACTTCACAACAACAGCTTTCAAGGAACCATCCCACATGAGCTTGGTCGTTTATCAAGACTACGTTTTCTTAGATTTTCTCGAAACAAATTTAACGGAGTCATTCCTACTAACTTGTCTGGTTGTTATAAACTTGAAGTTCTACGACTTGAAGTTAATAATCTTACTGGAAGCATACCCTTGGAGTTAAGTTTTCTTTCCAAACTTACTTTACTTATACTCGAATCTAATAACTTAATTGGAGGAATCTCTCCATTCATAGGGAATCTTACATCCATGGAAGTATTCTCTATAGCAAAAAATCCATTGGGTGGGAGCCTTCCAGACACCTTAGGCCGCTTGAAAAACTCATGGTTGTTTTACGCCGGTAGATGTAACTTACATGGAACCATCCCTAACTCCATTTACAACCTCTCGCTCCTCACTAATTTTTCTTTAACGGGTAATCAACTTACGGGCACTCTTTCTCCAACAATTGGGTCAATGCTCCCAAATCTTCGATACCTGCAACTAAACAGAAATCAATTGTCTGGCTTTATTCCCCCGTCAATTTCTAATTGTTCAAAGTTAGATGAGCTTCATTTGGGTTTTAATAACTTTAGTGGAAAGTTAACAGTTGATTTTGCAAACCTAAAAGATATTTCTCATATATATTTGCATGCTAACAACTTCAATGGAGGTGGAGAGGCAGATGAAATGAAATTTATTGATTCTTTAAGAAACTGCAGCAAGTTAAATGTATTGAGTCTTGCTCATTGTAACTTTCAAGGAGTGGTCCCTATATCAATAGGTAACCTTTCTCACAAAATCCATCATTTAGATTTAGGAAATAATAATATACATGGAAAACTCCCTTCCAGTATAGGTAACCTAGTTGGTTTGACCTTATTAGTTTTTCAAGATAACCAATTAACAGGAAGGATCCCCTCTACCATTGGCAAGCTTGAAAAGCTACAAGAGGTTTATCTATATATAAATCAAATTTCAGGGCCAATTCCATATGAAATAGGGAACTTATCAATGTTGAATGAGATTAGTTTCGGATCTAACAGATTGGAAGGAGATATCCCACCAACTTTGGGAAATTGTCATCAGCTCAAACAATTGTTCCTCGTGAACAATAAACTAAGTGGAAAAATACCCATACAACTTTTTCAACTTACTTTACTAACATCATTATATCTTTCAAGTAATAGTCTCTCTAGTTTACTTCCAAGAGAGATTGAAAATCTCAAACTTTTGAACGAGCTAGATGTATCTCATAATCATCTTTCAGGTAACATTCCAAGCAACCTTGGTGGTTGTACTAGCCTTAACCTCTTATACATCAATGACAACTTATTTGACGGCATGATACCACCATCATTAAGTTCCATGAGAGGACTGGCAGAACTCGATGTTTCTCATAATAATTTATCGGGTCAAATTCCTGGGTTCTTAGAACAGTTATCCTTAGAATATTTGAACATATCGTTTAACAATTTCCATGGTGAAGTACCAGTAAAAGGAGTATTTGCTAATGCAAGTGCATTATCCATTTTGGGCAACAATAGGCTTTGTGGTGGCTTGGTTCAACTTAGTTTACCCAAATGTAAGATGGTAGATAAACATAACAAAAAGTTCACATTGCTCATTATAGTTATGTTAGTTTCTTGTGTGATATTTTTCATACTATGTTTTGTCTACACTTACTTCAAAAAGAAAAAGAATCGCCAACCGTCTCAATCATCCAGGAACGAAAGGTTCTTAAAAGTTTCATATGATCAACTCCTCAAGGCTACTGGTGGCTTCTCTGAAACAAACTTGATTGGCCAAGGGGTCTCAAGCTCTATTTATAAAGGAACCTTTGATCACGATAACACATTAGTTGCAGTAAAGGTTCTACATCTACATATACAGGGAGCTCACAAAAGCTTTATAGCGGAGTGTGAAGCATGGCGGAGTATACGACATCGGAATCTTCTGAGGATAATAACGTCATGTTCAAGCATTGACTTTCAAGGAAAGGATTTCAAAGCTTTGGTTTACGAGTTCATGCCCAACGGGAGTTTACATGATTGGTTGCATTCAAATGCAAATACATCTAAACTAGACCTACTTCAAAGAATTAATATTCTCATTGATGTTGCATCTGCACTTGATTATCTTCATAATCAGTGTTTACCAACTGTTGTTCATGGAGACATGAAGCCTAGCAATATTCTGTTAGATAATGAAATGGTGGCCCACGTTGGAGATTTTGGTTTGGCTAAATTTCTTGGAATAAACTCAAACCAAAACAACTCGACTGGAGTTAAAGGAACGATTGGATATGCACCTCCTGGTAAACTTAATCAATTCTCGTAAACTCATTTTTTATTAGCTATATTACCTTTACAGAAACTCATTGCTTATTGTAAAACATAGAGTATGGTTTAGGGACTACAATGACAACTAGTGGAGATGTTTACAGCTTTGGAATATTATTATTGGAGGTTATGACTGGCAAAAAACCGACAGATGACATATTCAATGAAGACCTTACCCTTCATAAGTTTGTTTATGAGGCCTCGCTTGATGAAGTAATCGATATTATTGATAGTAATATTCTTGTCATGCAAAGTACTGAAGCAAATGCACAAAAAATGGAAAAGTGTTTGGCTTCAACTATCATAATTGGAGTATCATGCTCTTTAGATTCCCCATCACAACGAATGAATATCAACAGTGTTGTGAACAAGTTGTTGAATGTTCAGGATGCTCTTAAACATCTTGAGGTAGTATGTTCTTCAGTTTAACTTATTTACTTCAGTTTAACTTATTATGTAAGAAATAGTAACGTTTTTTGATTTGATCCATGTATGCACCGTTTCAGGTGTAACACCAAACTTGCATGGTAGAATTCAATATAGTTGCCGTAAGGAGTTGCATATGCTATGGTTGAATACATGTTATTTTGTTATTTTTGTAAGCTAAAATTTACACCTGGTAAAGTTGGTTTGCGTGCTTCGTGCTTTAGTAAATTAAACAAATATGTATTTTATTTGTCACCTCAAAGAGCATTGTGTCAAACAAAATCATGAAACGTTATTGTTATTGTGAAATGCTCCTATTGACGGATCACAATTTCCATTAGACCTTCCACTTGATAAATCATTGTGATTCTATTTTCACTAATGAAATCAAACTCTTTCATTAATCTTCAAATGTAGAAGAACTGTATCCACGATCTCAAATATTCCATGTTGTCGTGGTCGAACATCCAGAACAAGTTTTTTTCATCAAACTTTTAATACCCCGCTTCGTAGGTAAAGGTTGAAGTTCAGTTCTAACTAATATTCAACTCTAGTGCCAATGGGGTTTAGGCTCATTGGTAAAGTCTTTGACCTTGAGAGCATCTACGTACCTGGTTTCAACTCTCACATTTGTAGGGTAAATTAATGGGGGTTTTCAAGAGACATAGGAAATCTCCTTGATGTGTATGTAATTTAAAAGTAAGAATAGGATAAAATGTTGTTCTGAAAAATATCAACTTTAAGAAGAATTTCCAAAATTTTATTTGTCCTAACTTCACGTCTACCTGTATTACTACATATACCATACACACATACACTTTTCAACATACATTTATCAAATTTGAAGTTAAAAATCTATAAACTCAACATCCATATCAATCATCATACCATATTTTTGTGTTTCCCCTATTTCTACTTTTTACATTAACATCATCGTAGTCGTCGCCATCACTATCTGTCACCACCACCACCAGCAACACCATTATACCATTGCATCTTGCTTGTATATGACTAGTATATATATATATATGTATATATGTATGAGAAAAGTGAGTATGGGGCTCTAAGGCATCAAACGTAGGTGAAAAACCTCTCACATGTTAATTTTTTGATATTTTGAATAAATGATTGGGACAACATGTTTTTTTATGTATTAAAAATTGGTATGTGAAGAACTTTTCACTTAACTTGAGTGCCTAATAGCCAATATTCACTTCACATATATATATATATGGGACCATTATTTTGAGAACCCATTTTATTGTAAGAACCGTGAGAACTCCTAAATTTTATATTGGATCACATGTTTTTTTTTGTTCATTCACATGCATGTAAAACGTTATAAAAATATATGTTGCAGAAGAATTTTTTTTTCAAAACCTTATATATAGCCATTTATAACATGTGAACAGAAAACGTGAACAAATTAATTCACAAGTTCACAAAATACTACTTTGAAGGTTTCTTAAAAAATTTTCTTCTACAACATACATTTTTATATCATTTTATATGTGAATGAACAAAAAAACATATGAACAAACAGTAAGAGTTCTCATAATTTTTAAAAAAAATGATTCTTAAAATAAGAAAACTTTATATATCGAGAACTATAAGAACTTTAATATATAAGGATAATATTATAAATTTATAAAGTTAATTTTTATAATAAACAATTAAATTGAAAATGCTCCTTGAATATCTCGTTAGTTTCCACCAAATTAGGAATTACACAAATTTGAAATGAATTAGCAGCCATTAATTGCCATCTGTACGTAAAAGCATTTTTTTCCTTAAACAAACATTTTTCAGTTTTTGTTTATTAATCAAATTACAGGTAAAAATGGATTGTAATATTAGTTGTCTCCTCCACTCTCCACCATACACATTAAGTGAAAGAAACTTTTCTATACATTTTTTTTTCGCGTGAGACGTACCATACACATTAAGTGAAAGAAACTTTTCTATACATTTTTTTTTCGCGTGAGACGTATTTTTTTTATATCAATATGTGTTTGGATAAGTGTTAAAATATGTAAATAACAATTTAGAAAACATATTTGTGTAAATAACACAACTGATATGATTGATAGAAATATGTGTACACCAAAATATACATGTGTCTATATCTCATATCATATATGAAATATATGAACACATTTGCACACAAACAAAAACACGTGTACACCGAACCACGTATATGTCTACGTGTGCACAATATAAAATGTATACTTGTAATCACTACAATATAAATGTAGGGTTGGGTAATATTAGGGACTCTTTATTTTAGGGACCATTAGGGACACGTAATTTACACATGTGTAAGTTGTACCTTACACATGTGTAAGTCGTGGTGGCGGTGATTGCCGTCGCCGGAGGATCATGGTGGTGTTTGGAGATGATGGTGGTAGTGGTGGTGGTGATGGTGGTTGTATAACTTACACATGTGTAAGTACAATGTAAGTTGTACTTACACATGTGTAAGTCGTGGTCGCGGTGGTCGTTGTCGCCGGAGGATCATGGTGGTGGTCGGAGATGATGAAAAATGAATGATTGAGAAGTGTCCCTAATGATCTCTAAAATAAGGAGTCTCTAATTTAACTTTTCCCTATAAATGTATAGTTATATATGTGCAGGAGTTTATAAACCATGATATTGTTAAAAGTGAATGCAAAGTAAAGGAATAAATTTTAACTAATACAGGTCCATGATTTTTGATAGGTGGTTACCGTCATTTTTTTAAAGTTTGAATGCGTAATTGCGTATCCCTTTTTTGGTATTCTTTTTCTACCCTCTTAATTGTCTCATGTGTTTAATTAGGTGATTTTATTTACAAAATTGTCATCGATGTCTTTTAACCTTTGATTTAATTAATCTAATGGTCATGATCAGTTCTCGTAGTTATCGACAATTTTCTAGTCCTCACAATAACTTCACTATATATATATATATATAGTAAGTCCCAAACTTGATAGTAATTCTGTAACCTCTATGTTGATGTAAATCAAACAAAGATATTTTTAAGTAAGTCTTTCTTAATTAAAGATACAATACTAGAAAGGACTAGTGTTAGTAATTTAGTATGCAAGAATATAAATAAAGTAATATCAGATTTAAAGAAATAAATAAAAAATTGGTGATAAACAATATAATTTTCAAGTTTATTTTATTTAATAGTATGCAAGTTGTGAAGTTTTTTTTTACGATCGAGAATATTTTAACTAAGTTCACCGAAATGTGAAAAGTTATTTTTGGCCAATGAATGGCTTGGTAATAATAGATCAAGAAATACACCAGTGTAATTAAAACCGTGAAAATGTAACTGGATGCATTTAAGGAAATAAATATGATTTTTTAAATGCATTGTTTAAATATAATAATAAAGTAAAGTTGATGTGACTTGTCTTACTTTAAACCAACCACCTCTACACACATGTGTACTTTTATAATGGACAAATGGATTATTCCGATAAAAATATATATAGGTTATAAAGTCATTCCTCGTAATCAGTGCTCACTATTGTAAGTACTGGATCATTGATAAAAGCTCCAACCTTCGATTTGGTAAATCTGCTATCGGGCTCCACCTTTGAGTCAAACTTCTTTTTCTTACTTGAATCTTCAACTTCAGTGAGAATGTCTTCAGTTAAGTAGATCTTGACTATAGTGAAATTCAGTGAACTGAAATCTTAAGCCATCCAAATTTTCGGTACAAGTAAAGCGTTCACTGGTCTTTGATTAATTATGAAGAAAATTTCAAGAGCTCCTAGACCAGTCCAGTAAAATCTAGAGCAAGTCCGGTGAAACCTGGACTAACACACACACACACACACACATATAGGGTAAGGTTTTTGTGAGAACTATTCACATATAAATATAGGTAATTATAAGTAAAACTTGATAGTTTATATGTGAACGAATATGTTCACATATGAACATCAAGTTATAATGTATAATTTCTCATAGTTTTTCGCATTTAAATAGTTCTCACATGAACTTTTTTTCTTAATATATATATATATATATATATATATATATATATATATATAGGGGTTAGGTATTGTAAAACAAATATTAAAGTAAAACAAATAAGACAAGATCTTGACCGTTATATCATAGTTAAATTGATGCACGAAGATTCACGAATCAATTGATGCACGATGATTTTCATGATGCACCGTGATTTTTAGTGAAAAGAAACCTATTATTTTATTTGTTTTACCTTAATACTTGTTTTATTTTACCTAAAACCTATAACATTATTTTATGGGGGTGAATATTAGAACCTCTCACATAACATTTTATTAAACCATAAAATTCATGAGGTTATGTGATTTTATATATAATACAACAAATTAAAAAATTACTAGTATTATGTGAAAGGTTTTAAACCTAAGCTTATATATGCAATAACTTTATATTTACTTTTTCGATTATATGTATGGATGACGTATATTTTATTTGGTGGCATACTATTGACGGTATCTGTCTATTCACATCGGACCCCAAAAATTCGCCCCTTTTCCTATGAAAAATCTCCCCTTCCGCAAACAAGTGATTTGACTTTTGAATGTTGTGACCACCGTTTACAGACTTATCTCAAAAGACAGAGTAGAAGAGTCCATTGACAATTTGACATGTTATGTAATTTTCACAAAGAACCTTTAACTTTTAAAAGTCGTATGTTACGACTATATATTGATACTTTTCCCCCTATTTTCACTATAACTATAACTATTAGATACGAGTATATAGTAGAAGCAAAAAGTTTAACATCCTTGGACTTTGGTTGAGTGTCCCAATATTATCACGTAACTTAATATTTTATAAAGTTAAATAATTATAAACAAAACATGTTTAACAATTATAATACAAATTACAAAAAAGAAACTTTCGATTATTTACTAGACCGTAGATATATATACATTTCTACCTACTTATAAAGATTTGTTCCTCCAAATTTTCAACCAAGTAGTTGATAACCTCAAAATACATTTTTTTTGTTTATTAATTTAAACATCTTCAACTAAGATAATAATAAAATTATTTACAATACACATCATCTCAACCTTGAAAATAATTATACCACTCACTTTTACATTAATCACTTTAACATTAATACGCACCCCGCTACCACCACTGTCGCCACCACCATCCATTGTCGTCGTAGCCGCACTCCCGCATCACACAGTTATTTGTCTATATATATAAATGATGATAAAAGTAGACCGTTAGAGTAATAAATGATATAAAAGTTTTTTTTTAATATAAGAGTTATAAATATAATATCTAAGAAGATTCTTATAAAATATATCAAATTTTTCGTATAGTGGTATTACTATAAGTAAAATTGTGCTTAATAACCTCTACTTTGTTGATGGTGTATGAATATTGTTTTTGAAAGATTTCATATTTTATGTTTCTTTTAAGGAAATCCTTTCAACAAGTAATCTGGATCCATATATTACTCTGAAGTCTAAACTTGGTTAACAGGATCTTTTAATACCTTAGATTTGTTAATAAGATCTTCTACTACTTTAACTCACTATTTAATCTTTTTAAGATTATAATATCAAATATTATTTTAAATTATGATGTAAAAATATATTTTGATTTTATAAAAATACACATTTTAAAGAAGGGTTAATTTGACAAATTGTTTTTGCCCATTCGGTTTTAACTTATCAGTTTCCATTACTTTTCATATTAAATTATTTATTCTAATTTCTTTTGCAGTAAAATCTAGAAATTTATAAATGTAACTTTGAATTAATTAATCTTAGTTTTAATATATATCAAAAACAATTGGCCTAATAGTTATCGACTATTCACGGCTTTCAATTTCTAAAACATTAACTAAATCAATACATTTCTAAATTAGTTTATATTTTTTTTGTTTTTCATTATCAATTTACATTTTAATCCAATATAATTAAAATATTTATAAATAAATACTTGATAGTATAAATAAATATTTTTCAAATAATTAAATATATATAAAAAAAAATTAACAAAGTTTATTAATATTAATAGTCAAACATCTAAAACATTATTTGTTTTTATCATCTATCAACAATCTTTTGAAAAATGAGAAACAAAAAAGTAGTCCAAAAACGTAAACTAACAATCTGATCCTCTTTAAAATCTAATTTTCAAAAATATTTAGATCTCTTATGTGTTAAAAGGTTTTCTTCTTTCATTTTTCTTTTTTTGATTTTATTTATATACCTCTATAGAGTTATTTAAATTTATTTGATAGTAGATAATATATGAGTATATGTGAGCATATCTTTTTATTTAATACGAGCAAGGATTAACAAAGAAGGATATAATTGTAAAGTGCAAATGTTATCTTTAGTTTTAAAGATTTTTAATGTTCTAACTCAATTAAATTTTTTTATTATTTGGATACTTTTGATATATTTAGAACTTAAGAATGAAATTTTTATGTATAAAAAACTAATTGGGCATATATGGTAGTTTAAACTTTAATAGTGGCATATATGATATGTTCCCTTCCATTAAACTATCCAATATATTCGACCATTTATTATGATGTACATTTGTTTTATAAGATGATAAAATATTATATCTTTCTGGAAAAAATTACTAATACTAAGGGGTAAAAGTGTAAAAGAAAGAAAAAATAAGTCAAAAACAAATTAAAAATAATTTGATGTGACTAATGCATTTTATAGTAAAAGAAAAGATGCTCATGTGAGACCAACTTAGAATGGGAAAAATTTCTCTTTCTGGTCTAAATATCTGCCCCTTTTAAGGGAATCAATAACGCCTGGTGATCCGACCAGTATTTTAGTAACTCGGGAATCAATAACGCCTGGTGATCCGACCAGTATTTTAGTAACTCGACCACAATTTTTGCAGTGAGAGTCGCTGCAAAAAGTGAATAAAACAATTTATACTAATGTCTGTCAAGTCAACAGTGTACGGATAAAATATGTGTACAACTTTGACGAACCTTTCACATTCATTTTGATTCGCATTCAATTCCTTTCATTTCAGTCTCATTCATTTTAGTGGCATTTTTGCACCCATTCAGTTCGTTTTCATTCTGACGCTTCACATTCATTAGGTATATGTAATATATGTTTAAATATAGTTGGTATATATATATATGTTTATTAAATTTTTCATACCGTTTATGTATATGTATATATATTCTAGATGGATTTTGAGAGTTTATGGGGAGAAATGGGTGCAGAAGGTTTTCAGTTACACTTAGAAAAACCCGATGAAGAATTTGAGATGCCGGAGGCGGGCCCTCATTCTGACTTCGACGCTAAGGCTTTCCACACCGATGAGGTATCCTTGTTAACTTTTAAAATCACCTATTTACGCACTTAATTTTTTATACCGAATATCATTAAACAATTTATATTTTAATACTATTTAATATGTGTTTCGTTGTTAAATTGATTGCATATGTAAAATATTAGATATTTATAAGTATATATAATTTAATGATAATTTTAAAAATAACTATTTTAGGTGTTCAATTCACATGAAGAACTGTTCAACTGGGCCAAAAGTTGTAACACCCTAAGAATTTTAAGGTAATATTTTAACCCTTTTTGTAGTTTTGACATTAAATTAAGTTCATAGTATTTTATTTTTGGTTATAGGGTTAATTTAGTCGAATCTTTAACGGATAACGGGTAAAATACCCACAAAATTGAGAAAGGGGCGTGGCATCTCTATGGAGTGTCAGCCATCCTCCCAAGTTTATGAGTCATATTCCAATCACCTTAATCTGTTCTTTCTTTAATATTCTTCTTCTCATTTCTTTTAATCAATTTTAATTCTTCAAACAAATCAAAAATCTTTTAATCATCAACAAGATCAATAACAATCTTCTATGATTCAAGAAATTGAAAAGTAAGAGTTGGGTTAGGAATGCTAGTGTAATATTGAAAGGCTAGGTTGAGTAGTCAAAATGGTGAATATTGTCTTATATGCGTAGTTCATGGTATGATAGTGAATACTATTTTAATGCTAGTGTAATTTTAAGAATTTTTGAACTCGATTTAGCACATCAGGGGTCTTCATTACCACCATCTCCGCCATGATAAGTAGCCATTTATACTGCAAAATTCAAATCACATTATACACATTTTAAAAATACATGATAAGTAGCCATATATTTATATTAACTTTTATACTTTTAATTTTATTTTTATTCTCTTTACTTATATATTTACTTGTGTTTTATACCTAATATAGTTTACTTATACGTTTTTTCTACGTAATCTTTAATATTCTTTTTATACTAAATAGCCTGGTGCCCGCATATTGCAGCGCCTATACAGTGATCACAATACAAAACATGTGAGGGGATGCGACGACGATAATTGCGAAGCAAACACTTGGGTTACTCCATAAAAATTACCATGATATATCGACTTCACTACTACATAAATAAGTCTTTTGCGTGAGTACTCATCTAATTAAAAAACAAGCACATTATAATTTTATGACGAATAAATGTTATATACCTTTGTATAATTTTATGATGAAAAAAGATGCGAACTAAACATCTTATAATTAATATATCAATTTACACCACCAGTTCTTTATTCCCAATATGTCTTCATTATCCCTTTAGATCAATTATCTTTACATTAATTACCACCACCACTCGTTGTTGTCACCATCGCCACCAGTCGCCACCAAGCTCGCCACTACCACATCACCTCAATGTGCAGGTATCCTTTTATCTCCTAAAAGATTTTTATATTTATTTTTATCTTTTCTTTATATATATTAAAAGAATGTTGTTTTAATGACTTATTAACCAATCAAAATCTTTTACTTTACCACTATCACTTCAGCTATTACAACTTGTCACCGTCATCCCATACCGATGTCGTTGTCATCATCATCGCCGCATTGCGCGACAATCTATGGTATAACTAAAAGAGGGGGTTAGGGGTACATTTGGTACTCTTAAAACTTTTTTTAGATTTAAAACTCTTTTCTAATTACTCTAGAGCTCTTTTTTTATATAGATTTTTTTATATTTTTTATTTGGTTATTAAATAGATAATTATATTTAGAATTTTATCATAAATCTTTTTCTATAAAAAATAAACCTTTTAAAGTTTTAAGATATATAATATCCTTAAAACTCTATCAATTGATTATACTATGTTAGGTCAAAAATCGACTAAGTATAATTTGTTCAAAATAGTTGAGGCTCAGTAAAGAAAGCTTGCTCAGGATTCTAAAGTCATTCAGAATATAGCTCACTGAAGCTTCACTTCAGATTCAGAATCAACCAACACTGAAGACGTTCAGACGAAAGTCAAAGACTGAAGACTGAAGAAGAAGATCATCTCAGAAGCAGAGCTCAGAGAAGATCTTACCTGAAGTTGAATCTGAAGAGGCTCAGTGAAAAAGTACTTACAACACTTTTTCACTGATTATGAGGAAAGTCTTTTTGCAGCTTTAACTACCTTTACCCGGTTAATTACTATCAACCTGGGATTGGGAAAGTTTTAGCAAAAGGTTGGGAATAAAGTATGTCAAGTCACATCAAAGAAACTTAAATACTTTACCTTAAACAAGCGTGTTATGGATTTGTCCCACAAATCCATCCAACCATATTTTGTACGGCATACTGCCATGTCATCAGGACATGTTTGCCTATAAATATAAGACTTCTCACACTTGCAATATTGCTTGGAACTTTGGCAATTGCAACGTGTGATATTACTCTAAGTATTCTTACGAGTAATTCCTCGTAGCATAGATCATTTGTATTTCTGGGGTTGTTTAGATATTTTCACAAGTGTGATTATCTTTGTTCCGCAACAACTCTTGTATTTTGTTTATAGCAATAAATAAAATACATTGAAAAGTACATCTCGACTCATTGCCATAATACTTGATTATATTTAGTAATTTATATAGTTTCAAGCAATCTTACTTTATTACTCTTATCCACTATCTGGATCGTAATTCTAACTAGTCATGTCTAGTTTCGATTTACTTGCTAGTCGGGTTTCTTGATATAACTTGTGATTATTATTGTCTAACCTTATATCTTGTTATATCTTGATCTCTTGTACATCTTGTTAGGTGGACCGACATACTATATATACAATCTAGTTTTTTTTTTGGAACGTTTTTTTTAAAAACCGTTCCAAATAATAAAGTTTTGGAACGGTTTATCTGAAAACCGTTCCAAACACCAATATTTTTATCTTTAGAACGAAATTTTATCACAACCGTTTCAAATGAGCGTTCCAAAAAGCCGTTTTTGTAGTAGTGCTTTAAACAAAGGAAACGTAACCATTTATTATAGAAAGAAAAACCTTAGTTGGTGATGATGAATCCGGCGGCGGTGGTTGGTGGCGATGAATCCGATGAGAGAGAGGGGTTGTGATTTAGTGTGTGTCGATTTAGTTAACATATGTTAACTATTAAAGAGATTAAAAAGATAAAAAAAATAATATGAATTTGTTTTATTCACTTTATGCAGCGACCCTCGTTGCAAAAAGTGAGTGGTCGAAATACCAAAAAAGAGGGCCGAGATACAAAATGCATAGATTAAAAAAGTGTCAATAGGAAGCCCCTTTATTTTAACACAATTTGATTTGATGGGGTCAATTTGATGGCGTATGTGAGTTGGCTTGGAGAAGAATTGACTATGAGAATAATGAGGACAAAAGTGGTTGGGAGTTATATACGACGACACAACGCCCTATCATGTTTGTGAATGAATATATACCGGCCACATCACCAACTTATTAATTTCATTTTGAAAACTTTGGTATTTTGACGTGACTAGCAGCCAGTAGACCCCATCCAACATGTTTTCGTTTTCACTTATTTAATTGAAAACCTTACTGTAGTATTTTAACCGTGACTAGCAGCCAGCAGACCCCATCCAACTTGTCCCTTCTGAGTCTAAAAATTTGCACCTTTTGCGAATGTCACATCAAGTCACATATCCCATCATATATGACTCCACAATTAGCTTTGCTGATTTTTATTTTATGTTTTTATTTATTTAACTATTAGATTATTATTTGATTATTGTATAATTTATTAACCAATATATATATATATATATACCAATATACATATAATAAGGTCCTAAATTCATTTTTAAACAAATAAGAACCATTGGATGAATTTCAACTTTGATTTAAAACCATTAGATCAAAATAATTGTATCATAACCAAATTTATTATTAAGTAAATACGACTTTAGCCCTTCCACTTTATATTTTACAAAAACTAAAACCTTATGTATTAAAATAATATTAATATTAATGTATAATAATAATAATAATATCAAACATATATAAGTTTAAGGTGTCGGGCGTTATAACGTGTCTTACACAACTTAAGACGATGGACATCTTGCCCAACATGGGAAAACGAACTTTTGGAACCACTTTACTTGTTTGGGGTCGAACGGGCCCAAAGCTTCGAACATTTATATGAATGAAGTTTAAATATTATATTAGCCAAAAATAATAAAGCATGCATAAAACACAATCTACAATTTTCTTGCCTTTTTGAACTCAAAAAAGTATAGAATAAATAATATCTTTTTATTCAATATATACATTGTAAGTTACTTTTTATAATCGATTATTTGATTCGTGATATATCTAATTCGGTCGAACATGGTTACTAAAATTTTTAGTCAACTATGAGTATACTTTTTGTTAATAAAAAATTTACCAAAGGCTAAACTAAATTCATTTGAGAATAGTACTAAGTATCTAGAACATATACATAAAAATGTCTTAAATTTTTTTATGCAAAAGAAAGGATCGTTAGTTTAGTTATAATTCTTAGAACAAAATAAATGTATCCTTACTGAATTTATTATTATATAGATATAACATTAGTTCACTACTTTAAATAATTAAAATTTGTATATTTAATTAACATTATAATAAAGTATATATAAAGTTGAAATAATAAATAAATTTCACCTACTTTTATTGATGTACAATTGATCTATTCATTTGTATATCGAATTAGTCTCTTTTTTTTTTACATCGAGGATATATTAAATTATTGATTAATTATCTTCAAATAACTATAAATTAGCTAATCAACCCGAGTTTAATCCGGACCACATAATTAAAAAGTTAAAACAAAAAAATATATAAACTTATGTATATAATTTAGGAGAGTTCTATGTATGTCTGGTTCAACGTACCCTATTTGCTTCTTTGGCTTGCTAGAAGGGGATTTAGGGGAGTTCTTGCACATAATTAAAAAGTTAAAACCAAAAAATATATAGACTTATGTATGTAATTTAGGAGAGTTCTATGTATGGCTGGTTCAACGTACCCTATTTGCTTCTTTGGCTTGCTAGGAAGGTATTTAGGGGAGTTCTTGCACATTTTCGCTCGTAATTGATGGATACATGCTTGGTTGTATGCATATGGACATGTTTATTACATTTGCATGTTGATGTTTAATAGGTTTAAATGCCCTTTTTACTAAGTATTGTCCATTTTACGCTAAATTGTGTTATGTGTTGTCTTCTATTCTTCTCTAATTGTAATGTAGTCAAACGATACTCGACCGACATGTATGGTTACTAAACTGTTTACACTTTATATCTTTTGCCTTTTTTTTGGTCGGAGATCCTTCTGGAAGCAGTTCGTGTAGGAACAAGGTTGTCTACATTCTAACTCATCCAAACCCATATTAATAAAACTTTTTTAAAAAATGTTTTCGCCATTAAAGTTGCGACGAAATTGATTGGGTATATACTTTAATATGTATGTTATAATTAACTAAAACATTTTATAGTTTTGATAAGCAAAATGCATATAGTTACCTTTAAATTTTTGTATCAAATATATCTCGTGTGCGTAAACAACAAAATAAATATACTACTCATAACCTCAAAATATTACTCGTATACCTTATGTTTCAATAAAATATAATTAGTTTATTAACATGCATAATAATTTAAAAACTGTTAATCTGTTATGAGAAAAATATGTAGATGATGGAAATTTAAAAGACCATAAGTTATTAGGGTTTTTTTTTTTTTTAAATGAATAAGAATTTAATTTTTTTAAAAATGACATTATAAATAACAAAAAAATAAAAGTGAAATGAATCATAAATTAAATAATCACATTTTAATTTACATGAGACATAGGCTAGAAAATAAATAAATTATAAATCATAAATGAATTAGAAAATGACTTAAACTTTAAATAAAGATGATGTCATATGTCAAAACAATAAAAAAAATAATTAATATAAAGAATTATAATAATGACAAGTGTGCATTGCTTAGAAAATAACGATGTTATAAAATTTTGTTTTATTTATATATAAGAAGATATCTTACACAAAATAGTACTTTCCATATTTAAATAATAATAATAGTTATATGATAATAAAAATACAAATGTAAATTTAGAAAAGGTTTTAAAAGAGTAAAATTTATCTATAAAATTTAAATTGTAAGTTTTAACTTTATGTTATGCATATATTAACTGAAACTATAATATACGTATTTATAACATATAATTTAAAGCTAAGTAAATTTTAAATTTCACCGAATCAAATAGCTCTAATATTGACTTTGTATTTTATATACCATGAAACTATAAATGTTGACTTTTTATTTTTATTTTAAGTTTCAAACTTAACCCTAAGTTTGATTACATGAAATCAATATTTCTTTTATTTATATGAAATAGAAGAATAAATAACATGTTAAAAAAATATTTATATGATTCTTCTTATTCAAAATCAAAAAGCTAATCTTATGCAAGATATCAGATATTTATATATATAATCAAAAATTATTATTTTTTTTTATCTATATCAAATAATATGTTTTCATGAAATGATAACATGTTATTAGTTATATATGTTAACTCGCGTATTACACGGGTCAATAATCTAGTATATATATATAACAAGGTCTTAAATTCAATCCTAAATAAATAAGAACCTTTGGATAAGTTCCAACTTTGATTTAGAACCATTAGATCAAATTTAATTATTTCATGTTTATAGAATGACAATATTAATACCTTCACTTTATATGATTATAAAAAAAACCCTTCAAGTTATAAACCGTAAATAAATATGTGTACACCTAAAACTTTCCTTCTATATCTCAAATCGACATCAACATTCCATTTATATCTCAAATAAATCGACCTCAACATTCCATCTAAATCATGTACACCATGCATTGACCATAATGGTATCTCAAAAGCATCATGCTAATCTTAAATACATCGACATCATCAAATCTAATTTTTATATTTTTTGCTTTTCATGGTTTTTAACTATTTTTATCATCCTATTAACACTAAAATAGATTTCTTCTTAACAAAGTAACTTGACATTTTTTTAACCATGACATTAATTAATATATAACATCTTTTATTTATATTTATCAATATATGATATCATAACATAAAGTAATTGTTTTTTTTTATATTAAAAATAGATATTCTAATACTCTGTACATATATTAATAAATATACATGTTTTTTATTTGATTTTTATGATGTTTAATTTAGTAATTAAATAATACCAAAAATATAATTGTTTTTTTTAAACGTTCGAATGGTCAAAGTCTCTTCGTCTCACTTATCGGAACTTACGTCTTTCGTGCAGGATGTCATTCAAGTTTTCAGGGAATCATGAAGGGAGGAAAACCTCCTATTAATCTGTTAAACGACATGATAAATAATAGAAGGAAACTTTGTCTCCTTAGGACTCGAACTTAGGTCTCTCAGGCCCAAAACCTTCATGGAGAACTGAGATACCACTGAGGTTTTGCTTCATAAAAGTTTCGATCTTGAAAAAAGATTTTGTATAATTTTTTTATAAAAGATAATCATGATAAAAATATATAGATAAAGATTATTTATACGTCTATGAACATGCATGTTAAACAAAATTATTTAAGGTTTTTTAGTTAAATTTTAGAATATAAGTTTGACATTATGAAGATAGATAAATATAAAACTGTAATTTATATAGTGGTATCTTTTTTTCTTATATCTTTACAGATTGAAATTTAGCTAAATAATATTTAGTATGTACTTGATAGTATTAAAATAATATATTTTTTTTCCAAGATTCCTTATTTATTACTAGGTTGTTAACTCCATAATTTATTAAAATAATATTTAAGTTATCTAATTCAATTTAATAAGATATATATATATATATATATTATCTCACCCATATTAATAAAACTAGAAGGATATTCATACAAAGCAACAACAGTGGCGTGACAGTGTGATGGTGGGGGCGCCAACTGTTGGCGGCGACAACATCTCTTAAAATTCCTTATAGATTGCTTTAGAATTTGTATTTTAATTTGGAAAACTTACGGTAATTTCTTACCTTCATCAATATCGACCTACTTAAGCAGAGTTTAAACAGACTTTTGCACTTGAATATATTGATGTGTCATATTTTATACCATTTCCCACGTGATTTTATAACCAATTATTCGTTATTTTTATAGTTTTATATCCAACTTTCGATGCTTTGAAAGTGTGTTAAGTGTTTTCAGGTTGAAAATTGATTAGACGAATGAATTGGTTGAGTTTGATGATATATGGAAGAAACGGGAGGAAGATTCGGTTGAAATCAAGCTAAAGACGAAGAAAACGAATCATGGAGTTTGTAACTGCCGTTACTGGAGTAACGGCCGTTATAAAGGGGGTTTGTGGTTTCTCCTATAACTGGCAGTTAGGTCACAAATGGCTGTTAGAATTTAATTAGCATGTAACGACCGTTATCCTACTAACGCCCATTAGTCCTCTAGTACAAATGTAACAGCCAGTTACTACACTAACGGCCGTTACACGCTGATGACATATATATACTCGATTAGGGCTCTATTAACAGCACGAATCTTTGGCAATTTTTATTTAGGTTTCTCATAGTTCTTAGCCTTTTGGAGCAAACAAGTTGTTAGGGTTTCACATCTTTTCAGCTTTGGATTGTAATCATCATTGCTACCGGATTATCTTCAATCATTTTGTATAACATGATTTCTTCTCTATTTGTTTGTTCTTGTGTTTTTAATATGAGTAGCTAAATCCTTAGCACCCGCTTGGGTAGTAAGCATGTCATAGGGTCGAATTAATATTGCTTGTAAGTGTTGGACAAGGTTTATATGTTTAATCGAAGTTCCACATTTATTTGGATTTAAATATTGTTTTCAACTTTTATATTAATTGATTGATAATTGTAATTAGAAGTTCGGGAGAAATCTATGTCATTGTCAATTGATTTATGAAATGGTTAATCGGTCTATAATTAACCTAAAATCATTGGAGTTCGGGAGAAATCAACGATAAAGATTTAAACAATTAAATTCATTTTGAGTGTGTAAACGCTTATGATAGAGGGATCTGATTAGGCGAATAAGCAGTTCGGTAGAAAGCTTTTAAAAGATTAAATCATAAAATCAACTCAGGTTTTTAATGCTTAACTGTTTAGAGTAGAAATTAAGTGCGGGAGCAATAATTATGTTTTGAGCAGTTAAAGTTTCAAGTATAACGGGAGTTCATCTTGTCTACCTTTTGAGTCGTTCAACAAATGCAAGTAACATTTAGACCCAATGATTGACATGCGAGCTGACCCAAGTAGGTGTTCCTTTTTAAATCTGTGTTAAGATTCAACAACCAAATATTCTCTTGTGATTAATCCTACGAGATTACTGACTTTTCTTACTAACTTTTGCAATGTGGCAATTCGGTCACAAAACCCTCCCTTTTATGACTTATGAAATTACCAAATTAATAAAATCAAATAAACACAACAAATTAGTATATTCAAGCCTTTTGATTTAAATGTAAAAATATATGAAAAACAAAAATGGTGACTCAAATATAAATAATGTAAATATTACTTATTTGTAAACGATATTTATTTTATTATTTTTTGATCTGTCATTTTTGTCTCATATCAACACATTGAGACCTTTTATCGATTTAACTCGATAAATTGCAAGGTACAGTTATGCGTGTGTAAAAATTGGACGTTCTATATAAACTAACAATGGATTAAGATTATGGAAATTGCTAACTAATGCCTACGGGGCATCAGTTAGAGGGTGTTTAGTGAGCTTCAGGTTTCCTAAAATATTGATAAACGTAATTGATGGCTAATGAAAATGCATGAGAATTGCTAAATAATGCCCCCGGAAATTAGTTAGTGGGTGTTTAATGAACTTCAAGTTTTTTAAAATATCAATAAATATAATTAATGTTTAATGTAAATGTATTTTATAGTCATTAAATCAAATTAACTTTTTACCATTTTAAACTGATTCAAAAATACATATTAATCTATTTAAAGTAGTTCATAATTCATTGAATGCACATTAATTAATGTTCAAAAGGCAGTTCTTATGTAAAACAAATGGTAATAATATATGGGCAAATATATGTTCCTCATTCTCTGAGGCACATTCGATTGCTAGCCCCATTAAGATGTTATTAAAAACCATTTGGGAGTGAAAATAAGACAAGATAATGGTGATTGGCTTAATGGTGGTAATCTCGCAACTCGGTTTAGAAGGTTGTATGCTTTGGCACCATATAAAGAATGTAGCACCATCTAAAGAATGTATCATGTGTGATAATTATTTATGATATGACATGGAAATCCGAATGACATCGAGATATTTGTGATGACATTATAAGCAATAACTCTTGGCATTGAATAACTTATTGAATCAGTAAGACTTAATGAACAACACGATAAATTTTTGGGAAATTATCAAGGTCAAAAAAATAAATGTTAATAAAGTGAAATTGAATAATTTAATTCGTTAATTATTACATAAGAAAAATGTATTTTTGATATATATGAGTATAAAAATATATTTACTCGCGTATTACGTGATAAAAAGTATCTCGTCTCCGACTGAGCTGATTAGCTGATTCAGTGCCTTTTTTGTGAGTGAAAGTGTGGGTAAAAAATCTTAAACTTGAAGGTGACCCAAGTTCAGAACTAAGGAGAGGAAAGTATTCAATCCTTAAGGATTGACCAACTTCATAGCACGAATACGAATTAGGTCTCTTAGCGCGAGTTGGCTATGACATGAAATGTGTAACTCCCTGAAAAGCCTCCCCTTTCAATTGGAGTTCTACGACGGGAGTGGAAATTTTAGATTGAGTTCTCTTTGTCTCGCCCTTCCAGTCCATTTATCAGTCTACTAGACGAGTGACCGAAAAATAAGTCGAAATAAGCTCCCTAGAGAATCTCTTGACTAGTAAATCAAGGAACTCATCCCATCAGTTTGTCAATATATGATATCATAACATGATTCTATTTCTACTCGCGTATTAAGCGGGACAATCATCTAATTTAATTATTAGAACCCTTTGATAAGTTACAACTTTGATTTATAACTATTAAATCATATTTAATTATTTCAAGTTTATAAAATGACAATATTAATATTTATACTTTATATGGTTAGACAAAAATCCCCTTTTAAATTATGAACCGTAAATAATAATCTATACTCTCTATATAAACAAACTACCCCCTCCCCATTAAATAATAATCTATACTCTCTATATAAACAAACTATCCCCTCCCCATTTCAACTATCTACCTTTGAATTACCAAATATATGTAGATAACACGATTTCATCTTCAAATTCATAGATTCAATGGTGGATTTGTGTGTGTGTTCTTGGTGTTTTAGTGTGTGTTTCTAGAGAGAGAGAGGAAAGATTGGGATTAAGTGTGTGTAAAATTACAGGAATGAAATGGAATGGGAAAAAGACTTAAAGTTGTTATGATTTCTAAGGTGTGAGGGATTATTTATAGGCTAACTATACATTTATGCTAATTATCACATCTAGTCCCTCAACCTTAGAAATCATTTATCTATGACTTAACAACAAGTATGTCTACTAATCTTAAATTACAATTTATCACTATGTTGAATTTCTAACATTCTCCCCCTTAGTGATATATTGTAATGAATGAAGTACGTGTTATCTTGTCTTGTAGGAATGAAATTGATGAGTCCGGTGGTGAAGATAATTGGTTTGTTGAAACAAGTAGTTGGATAACTTGATTCAATCTTGGTCTTGGACTTCTTGAAGTTAAATCATGAGATGATTCTCAATGTTCGTTTCGATCAGAGAATAAAGAGTGTGTGTATTGAATCTTTGAAGATTGTTGAATCATGAATCAGAGTTGTCTTTTGAGAAAGAGTGTGTGTATTGAATCTTTGAAGATTGTTGAATCATGAATCAGAGTTGTCTTTTGAGGTGCGGAAGGTATGAACTTGGTTTTGGTTTGTCAATCTTCGAATCTTGAGTGAAATTCATCTTCTTGGAATGAAGTATCATGAACTTGTACTCTCCTCCTTGATGTATGCATTGGAGCTTCTTGAACGAGTTCAATTGTATGACTTGAAGATCTTGAATGGAATATGTTGATGAAGACTCTTTTGAAGCTTTATTTCTATGTCTAGAATCTTCAAATCAATCTTTCAACTTCTTGTAGCTTTGATCTTTGTCACAATAACTTGAACACTTTGGAGAGTAAACTTTTGAATGAAGTTTGGATAAGTCTCTTATGAAGTGATCATGCTCCCCCTCAATCCATGTAAACATTTTGGAGCATCTTTGAACATTTGTTCCATCTTGAGATGATATCCTTTCATCTTTGGTCTCATTCTTATCTTTGTAATCAATGTAGATTTCCTCCTTTTTCAAAATCAAGAACTCAAACAACTAAAATCTAGTGAGAATCTAAGCTCAATTGACTGAAATGTTTTGTAAATCTTTGACAAGTTAATCTGAAGAAACTAGATTATTTCTCTTTACTATCTTATTTCTTCCCCAATTAATCAATCATAATCTTTTCTCTCCCTCATAATGACAAAGTTGGGAACCAATGTCATTATGCAAACATTGATTGAGAAAATGTCACAAGAAATATGACAAACTAAAACTAGATACACATTGAGAAATATCAACCATCAACATATCAACCCAAACCATTAGCCCAACCCAAAGAATCCTAAGGTTAACTAAAAGTAAGGTTGAAGTTGTTGATACAAATGTTATAGAATGGTGTTGGTGGTTTTTGTGTTTGTGAGATGAGAAATGAAAACCGGATAAGAATGATCCGTTAACATATTCAAAAATAAAAAGAATTAATGAAATGACCAATACAAATGTATAACATTTTTCGGATTTCCTATGTATCATTGAGACATGCACAAAAAAATGTTCTAACATAGTTCGGTCTGCGGCTTTTCAACCACTAGATAGCTCTAAAGAATATAAATCATGGTTAGTACAGCCGAAGCGTTTGATAACCACAATCTATTATCCTTAAATACTTTTAGGTAAAATCCGAGGTCACTGTTAGACTTCTCGTTCACTCAATAATCACATAAGTGTAATTATGAGACCTACATTCAACGTTGGAAAAAATGTTAGCATTGGTAGGATTTCCATTTGATCATCGTGGAATATCAAAGGATATCACTACAAATGTTACGGCTATATCACAAAGATAAGCAATAATATCACAAAGATATGACTCAAATGTGTCTTAAGAAAATGAATAATAATCAAATTAATGATCAAGCAAGATAGCTCTAGACACAACGTGATCAAATGAAGGTGGGGACTGGAGCAGAGTGTCGCCCTTATTCAATATCAACATCTTCCAAATGAAGAGTCAATAGAAATGTGAAAATCTCCGTGAGAAATGAAACAAGTATTTGTTAAGAAACACTTGAGTGGTTAGGTAAAGATGTGCATCGCTTCACTGGGTCCATGAAGTCTTTATCAAGATATCAACAAATGATATCCGATAAAAATTTGTTTCACCCGGCGATTTGAGAATTTAGGGAAGGGTATCATTTCTTTTAACCCTTTTCTCACAACATATCACCGTAACCTCTCACTTTTCGACTTTACTCCCTCCATCCTATTTTCACGAAACCATCATCACTCAAAATACCCTTACTATCTAATGAAAGAATTGAATACTCCCGGGGTAGAACTTATCGGCGATGATAAAGTTCATGGAGTGAATTAATCGCTCAAGTGCAAACTAATCACCGAACTTCAATTGATGAAAAGTCATTTGAAAATCATCAAACGTGTGTATGAAAAGATTTAAAAACACATTTGAAGTTTTGGAAGTTTTGAAATCACAAACTCCCCCTTAATCTATGCAAAGTTAGATCAAAATGTTTTTCATAGAAAGGTAGAGCAAAATTTGTTTTTGTGAAAACAAAAAGAGTAAAATCTTTGTTGTGATATATACAGAAAAATTTGAGAGTCTAATGTGAACAAGATTTTAAGAAACACAAAGTTTTGCTTCAACAACAATGTTCATAGTAAGACTGCTAGGGAGTACACAAAGGCGTTCGATCCTTCACATCTTACATTAATAAGTTGGATGCAAATAAACACTTTAAGCAAAAATTTTTTTAACTCAATCAATTGTTCAAGATGAGACAACCAGGGAGTACACAACGGCGTTTGATCCTTCGCTTCTCATATCAACAATTGAGAGTTTTGGAAAAAAATTTGTTCAACAATAAAGAGTAACAAATTCTTTTGGCGGGAAAAATAATTTTTGCCCAGGGTCTTCAAAAGAAATCATGAAAGCCTCTTTTGGAAATAAATAAAACTATGAAGCACGGGTTATACACAGAGTATGTATAAGCCACTTTGATATAAATAAATCATTGAAACACGGGTTACATACATAGTATATGTAAACCACCTGTTGAATTAACACTAAGAAGATTAGAACGAGGGTTTTTGAACACTTTCATCCTTTTAGAGTCTTTTGTAGGTGCGGAAATTTCTTGTTTCTTTGGTTTATCGTGAGAAAACCACCCATATCCATCCCTATATCTAGTTGTACCATTTGAAGTATCCCTAGTTAGCGAAACTGAGCTAGACTTAGATACCTTAGGTAATGAGCTAAATTGAGAGTTAGATGAAGAAACATTAGGATTTTCTTTCGGAAGTTTCACTTTAGTGTACTTTGTTCTGGGAATGGTCTCAACTTGTTTGGTTTTGAAATGATTATCCGGGGTAGGACACTTTGGTTTTAAGTTATTGATTTTTGATGGTCTTTGGTTAAGTCTTGACGAGTTTGGAAATAACTCGTTTCTTTGAATAATATGAAGTTGGAGCTTTAGAAAATGGGTTTTGAGATTCCTCATTTGTTTCAACTTTGATTTTGGTAGATTTAATCTTTTTCTCAGTTTCTGAATCAAAAACATATTCTCCCTCCATTAATTTATCAAAATCATCTTTTGTGAAGAATTTCACTGGAGGTTGATTAGTTTTAAATTCTTTTGAAATTTTTGAAAAAACAGGAATCTTGTGATCCAACTTTACATCATGGGTAGTCTCAGAAATTAGGTCAACTTGAACTAGCACATCTTTGGTTTCACAAGAAATTTGAGTAGAAGTATCAACACCTATACTAGCACTAAGCTTAGGGTGAACAACTAACTCATCAAGAGTATCACAAGTGAAAAACCTATAGAAGTACCATATCAAAACTAAACTATGTGCAAGTTCATCATTAGATAAATTAGGTTGCACATAATCATCAGCTATAACAGTAGCAGCATTTTGACATGGACATTCAAGAGAATCAGTCAGGGTTTGAGTGGAGGAATTTGTAGATGAAACACAAGTAGTTTGGGTTGAATGTTCTACTAAATCACTTAGGTCAGTTTGAGTAGATACATTTACACAAACTTTCTTAGCATGTACAACAACCAATTTATCCTTTGAATTTGGACTTTGAGACTTGAGATGATCAATAACATTTTGTTGAGATTCCACCTTTTGTTGCAAACCTTCTATTTGTTTTTCCAAAATTGTGGATGGAACATACATTTTAGTAGGTTTAGGTGAATCACCAATGGACTATTGGTTTTGAAAATTTGATGCTATTTCTTCCAATTTAAAAATTGAAGACTCTTTTGTTTTGTAAGAAGCATTTAGAGCATCATAATTAACCAAAAAAATCATCTTTTGGTTTCTCAACTTCATCTGTCTCAAATTCGTTATCCAATGGACGAATAAATTGTTGTACCATACCAAGTCGAAGAAATTTTTCATCATACAAAGGTTCTATTTCATCCTTGGCTTTTTGCAATGGTGTGATATTCTCAAATCCCAACCCGAGAAGAAGATCATCTTTTGCAATTTCCGACTTGTTAAAATAGGCAGTGAAATCCAAGAGAGAGTTTTGTTCAACTTTATATAACTTCTCTTGATAGAAAAGTATATTCTTTTTAAATTCCTCAACTTGTTTTTCAAGATTTCCAATCTCAACGCCTTTTAGAAAACAAGTATGATTTAAGCTAGAAATCTTCCTTCCGAGTTCAACGTTGTTTGGTTTAGCTTCTTGAAGCTTCTTATTGAGAATATCAACATCCATTTGTCTAGCATTTGCCCGAAGCCATTCATTGGTCTTTTGAATTTCAAGATCTTGATTGGCTTTTTCAAGATCTTGAATGGTCTTGTCAAGATTAAGACATTTTTGTAATAACTTAGAATCAGGAGAGGCATTCAACTCACATTCTTTAACCAACATCTTTTCTTTATATGATTGAAAGTCTTGTTTAATAGTATCATGATCAAAAGGTAATTTTGAATGTTCTTCAAGAAGTTTTGAAAATTCACTTTTAGATAATGAAATACTATTTTGCAAATTTTTGTTTTTGTTGGCTAAAGTCTTAATATGAGTTGTCAAGTTAGATAGAGCTAAATTAAGTGACTCTTTATCTCTAACTAATGAAAAAGTAGAGTTAAGATTTACCTTATCATCAGGGTACTCATCATCAGTGCTTTCAGCCTCAAGAGCTTTGATGAACTTGATATTTAACTCAATCTCTGATTTCTTGACATTGTTCTTCCTAAGTTCATTTATGACATTGTAGAATCTACAGTAGACAGCCTCTAGAGATTCATTTGGCAATTTGCTGAAGTTGTCAAACTCAGTCAACACATTTGTCAATCTTATTGTTGAAGTCAAGTCAGATCCTTCCATTTGTCTTGCCACCTCGTCCCATATCTCCTTGGCTGTATCATAAGAATCTACAGAACCATAGATTTCATCTGGTAGTGCTTTGTATAAGCATGATCTACCTCTGTTATCTGCAGCTATTCGATCTTTTTGTTCAGCATTCAAAAGATCAAGAGTGAGTATTGCACTGGTAGTGGGATGGTGATGAACTGCAAGTCCATTAAGAATGGAATCTTTAAGTAGGTGACCATTTGGTTGACATTCCACATAGTCCATGAATCTTTTCTTCCATAGTCCATAAGAACCACGGTAGAGAACTGGAGGTCTTGTATCGGAACCTAATGCCAATGCTTCATGAGAAGCCATTTGTAAGAGATTTGTTTTGAAACTTGAAATGAAATGAGAGTTTGTAAAAATCATGAAATGAAATGATCTTGGTGAAGATCGTTCTAGGTGAAGATCGTTTTGGAAGATCGTCCTAGATTTGAAGAAAGAAGTAAGACGATTTAATGGAAGATCGTCTTGGAAGAAATTCAGTGGAATTTGTCTAAGTATGAAATGAAATTGAAATTGAGATATGTTTTTGGATTTTTAAAAATGGGAATTGAAATTGAATTAAAGAAAATTGAAATGAAAAAAAAATGAAAGATTAGAGATTTGGAAGTAAAACGATCTTGAAGGAAGATCGTCTTTTAAGTTTCAAAGAAAATGAGACCGTCTTGAGTTGAAGATCGTCTTAAGGTACTTTTCAGAAACAAAATCCAAGTGTTTTGAAGAAACTTGGATAGAATTTCAGTATGAAATGGAAGAAATGTAATTGAGCAAAACCAATCTAGAAGATCAGTTACCCAAGAAGTGTGTGATTCCCAATCACAACAACTTCAAATAAACAACCAAACACACCAACTTTCAGAGAGAAACTAAGACGATCTTGGTCAGGATCGTCCTAGGATCAGAAAATGAGACGATCTTGGGGAAGATCGTCTTATAATTTTGAATTGACCAGCTGATTAGTTAGCCACAAACCGATCCTTACGGATTAGTTAGCCACAAACAAACATTTCACACTACAACCACTTGACAGAACGATCTTGTGAAGATCGTCCTACAAGCCACAACAACAAAAAAAATGAAGTATTAAGCACTAAGACGATCCTGGGAAGATCGTCCTAGTGAGGATCGTCTTGTGATCATCTTCTTCATCAGGAAACAAGTCATTTTCATGAACTCCATTGATGACTTCTTAAAACTTCAATATCTTCTGAATTACTTGGAGTTAGAACTTGAAATCACTTGCAAAATGTTTGTTTTCACCTTCGCAACAAATCCTTAAACAAAATTCAGCTAAAAACACAACAGAATCAAATCCCAAATTTTAGCGCCAAAAACTCAAAATTCAATCTCGAGTTGTAGATCGAATTGGAACTCGAAACTTGACAGGAATGTGTTTCAAACTATCAGGAAACTAATTGTAAACAAAAATCTATGATTTTATCCAATTTTATCGATGAAAAATGAAGAACAAGTTACGGTTTGAAGAACAAGTTGAAGAATCTGTGATTGAATTCAGTAATTGATCGATATCAGAATGATGTTTTGCTCTGATAGCACATGTAGATAACACGATTTCATCTTCAAATTCACAGATTCAATGGTGGATTTGTGTGTGTGTTCTTGGTGTTTTAGTGTGTGTTTCTAGAGAGAGAGAGGAAAGATTGGGATTAAGTGTGTGTGAAGTTACAGGAATGAAATGGAATGGGAAAAAGGCTTAAAGCTGCTATGATTTCTAAGGTGTGAGGAGTTATTTATAGGCTAACTATACATTTATGCTAATTATCACATCTAGTCCCTCAACCTTAAAAATCATTTATGTATGACTTAACAACAAGTATGTCCACTAATCTTAAATTACTATTTATCACTATTTAGAATTTCTAACAATATACCCTTTACATTTAAACTATCACCACACAACACATCATGCAAGTACCGAAATTACCCTTAAAAAATGTGTTATTTATGTATTTTGACTTATTGATACTAATCCATCGTTATAAATTTTTGTCCGCATCTGTCTTACCTTTAGATAAACAATCATTATATCTCCATTCGTAAACAATCGAGACAACTAAAGATGATTATCTATTTGAGTTTATCGGCCAAACAACTAAAGTATAAAAATTGCTTTTGTTTCTTATTACACTAGCTCGTGCCAAATACACAGATTGTCTATGATATTTCATAATACGATCTAATTTTAAATATGTAAATTTAAATGTAAGAAAAAAATATTGTTCTAAAACATTGCACGCGTATATTGTATTTCATTTTTTTAAATACTTTTTATAGACAATATTAATTTAATACTTTTACAGAAAATATATATAAATCTTTTTGATCTAATAATTGTTGCTTTCACTTTAAAATACTTTTGATTTAAATCAAGATATTACAATGTAAAATTGTTTGTACTTAAAAATTGGACGTTGTAACTACAAACGAAATTTTGACTAAAAAAAAAATTTGTTAATAACTATTTACATAAGCATTGTACCCTTTATTTGTTATTCAAAATAATGTATTAACTAATATATAGAGTTTGAGAGACAAATAATGAAAAATTGATATTAATTATTGAAATATCACTCTCGTCTGAAGAGGAAAGCTACTGAAGCACGTTCTGGCTCAAGGCCTGCAAAGAAGTAGTGTCCTTGTTCAGATTATCATGTACTTGTAACAAACGTTACATTTCAGTATTGTATATATGTTGCAAGTTGCATTTCACAAGTAGATGATAGGTTTAAGTTAGAAAAACAAGATAAAATTCTAAGGCATCAATCGTCTATAAGATGTCCTTAGAAAATTTTTACAACTTAAAAAAAAACTTGCATTTTCAGACTTACTGATGTGACTAATTTATACCCATTACCCACATCCTTATTGCCCTATTTCTTATGCTTTTTAAGTATATTTTGTATGTATTTGGCGCGTTTATGGTGTTTGTTAGTGTTTACAGGCTCTATACAGGTTACGCGTTCATTTGGTGCAATTACGAAGGGTTATTGGCCTAGAAATTGATTTGAATGATTGAGAGTTGATTTAAGTGGAAAAGACGGCGAAGCTCGGCTTGTATTCGAGATCGAAAGAAGTTTGTCTTACACAAGTTATGACTGCGCCGCAGTGGAGGGAGGCTATGCCCACTACGCCACAGTCCATATCCACGGAAAAGAGTGGAACACACCCCATTGCGCCGCAGTGGGGGTTGCACTAGGACGACTGCGCCGCAGTCGAATCAAAGGGAAAAAAGGCCGAGGAATCAGACTGCGCCGCAGTGGAGGGTGCGTAAACCCATTGCGCCGCAGTCACCTTGAAGTCAAAGTCAAACAAGACTCACTGCGCCGCAGTGAGGGAAGACGAAGCCCACTGCGCCATAGTGGGAGCACGGGGGCTGAAGGGTTGGATCGTTTTTCGCATCAGATTTTGAAGGAGTATAACAGCAAAAACCCTAGTTCGTAAATAGGTTATCAAAAATCTTTTTAGGAGCTGTTCTACAAGGGTTCTTCAATCTCCAATCAAGATAATTTCTTAGGTGGATTTGTTGAAGATTCACGGGCACCCATATAGATCGTATCTACTTACTGTCTTGCAATTTATTTTTCATCAAACGATTGGTACATCATGTTTCATTTCTATTTTATTTATTATTGTGGATTGATCATGAGTGGCTAAATGTTTAATCATCCACCTTGATGAAACGAGACGGATAATGTGATTGCAATATTTTTAATTCAAAAGAGTTTATTTAATTACCGTTGTTCTGTGATCTTGATGATTTTAACTCTTTTTATTAATTAACTTTGATATTGGTTGCATATAATTCTTCGTTGGTGGTACCAGTTGAATGTGTATGTGATTTTTAAACGGTTACTTGTCTATAAGTAATTATCACTAGTTCGTGGTATGATAGTGAATATCATTTTAAGAAAAGATTAATTTTGTCAACGTGATTGATATCGGTTGGTGGTACCACGTTATTGTCATATAGGTTCAATTGATAATTTGATAGTCAATAAAACTGATTGTTGGAAGAATTGTCTTTATTTTGGTGGTACCGGCTTAGGTAATTTAACTAGCAGTTAGGTGATGTGGTATTTTGTTCACGGTTGGTGGTACCACGTGAGCACCTTAATCTTGTCACGATTATCTTTAAACTCTAGAGAATTTGTTCTTAATCAAATGCAATCACATTTGAAGTCGAGGGAAGTCAAGGTGGATGACTTTTAGTTATATTGTCTGAACTTCTTTACAAATTTATGCAATTATTTTGCAAACCAATTTTACTTTAATTGCCAAGAGGATTTTCAAAGCAACACCCGTTTTCCAAACCATTCCATAAGCAACTAGTCATTTCCAATCACTGAGAACGAACTCAAACTTATCTCTTAACTATATTACAAATGATCGGGTCCACTGCCCGTGAGTGCTTAGTAGTGAGTTTTTCGGTAGTTCTAGTTTTATAAATTTAAAGCTCGATTTTGCACATTAAGTTTTTGGCGCCGCTGCCGGGGATTGTGTGCTGATTTAGTTGTTAATTTAGTGGTTTGACCCTTCCACACGCGTGAGGGAGTTATTTTCTCTATTAGTTTAGATTTGTTTTCTTGTATTATCACAGGTGCATTTGACGTCTGGTGTTAGTTGTGTTTTGCAGGATTCTTTCATAGTTGATGATTTTGCGTTCTTCAGGGCGACCTCTTTTTAGTCAATTGAAAACTCCACCAAGACGCAGGATCAACTTTACAGCACCACTAGATTCAGACGAAAAAGGCTTCTATCTAGAGGAATTCTTTAATCTTGCACTTGTTAAAGACGAAATGGGTGACAATCCACCAAGAGACCCAAACAACATCCGGTATGGTGACCGAACCCGAACTATTCCTACAGCTCGTGGTTCCGCCATTAGACCACTAGGTGTTGATCAAAATTTCAACTTGAAGCCAAACCATCTTAAAAGCATTGAAGAGCAGAAATTTGATGGTAAAAAGAAATGGGATCCTTATAAGCACTTAGAGAGGTTTGAGAAGTTAGCTCGGCTTTATCAATATGGCCAAAACCAAATGATCTTCCCGAGAATTCGATCACTACTTGGGATCAATTCAAAGAAGCTTTTATTGGTGAGTTTTATTCGGTTAGAACTCAAAGGCAATTGGAGAACTTGATAAGGTCCTTTGTGCAAGAAGATGGGGAAGATGTTGTTGATGCATGGATCCGATTTAAGGAGATGTTGAGAAATCGTCCGGGACATGAGTTGACTAAGGAAAAGTATGTTGAATTATTTTTCGATGGTTTGAATAAGGGTTCTAAAAGAGAGATGGGGTATGCTTTCGGTGGAAGTTTTAGCAAGATCACTCCAAATGAAGGTTATGACATTTTGGAGCGTATGGTGAAAGATAATGCGGCCATGGATGATAAAAGATTTTTGAAGAATGAGGGCCGATTTAAGCAAAGTAAGGTTGCAAGAGCAGATGGAAGCAACAGTTCTAATGTCATTGATGAGATTCAAGCTTTGTCTGCACGAATGGATAAATGTTTTGCTAATCAAGAATCTCGGTTTGGTTATCTTGAACGTGATGTGAAGGTCCTTGCTGATGGGTGTGATCACTGTGGAGAGACACACTATTCTGAAGAGTGTCCCAACCGGGGACCTGAAGATGTTAGTTTTGTGCAGAATCAGCAAGGAGGTTTTCAAAGAAACACCGGTTTTCAGAACCGGTCATCAGGTAACAATTCTTATAACTCTTCTTTTCCGGCTAATACTTCTCGTTTTTTTGGTAACAGGTGGCAAAGGAACAATTATGAAAGTCAGCCACAACAGCAGGAGACTCAACAAAGCCAAGGATTGGGTTCTTCCTCTTCTACTACCGATCCTAATGCCGAGTTGAGAGAAATGATGAAGTAGATGATGAGCAATCAGATGGAGACAAACACAAGTGTCCAGAATATAAGGGAGGATACTAGGCAGTTGAGTGAGAGGCTGGATAGGATTAATGGTAAAGTGGAAATGAATGCCAAAAATCAGGATATCAATTTCAAGGATCTTGAGAGTAGGATGGCTGCTATCACTAGGCCCCAGGGTGCTTCGCCTAGTAACACTCAGCAGAATCCGAAGCAGAATCAAGGGCCTAACAATGGTCAGAAGTACACTCTAGCGCTTGTTTGTCAGGAGCAAACGAAGGCCATCACTACTCGTACAGATAGATCCTATGCCCCTCTTCCTAATCCTAATGATATTGTTTCAGATGTGCAGGAGACAGGAAATGATGAAGAAGCTGAAGTTGATGAAGAAATTGTGATGGAAGATCAACCGACTGTGAAGACTCAGGTTACTCCACCGAAACCCGCTGTGACACCCGATGCTAAGCCATATAAGCCTAAGGTTCCATTTCCACTACGGTTCAGGAAAGCTAAGCTGAAAGAACAGTATGATAAGTTCGTCAATATGATTAAAATTGTTCACATTAATGTTCCTTTAGTTGATTTGATCCAGGGAATGCCAAACTTTGCCAAGTTTATTAAGGAACTTGTGACGGATAAAGCAAGGATGGATGAGGTGAATGCAGCTTATTTGAATGTCGAGTGTTCTGCTATCTTGCAGAACCAACAGATTTCACCTAAGCTATAGGATCCAGGGAGTTTCCTTATAACTTGTTCTATTCGTTCTTTGACCTGTAAGGCACTTGCCGATTTAGGTGCTAGTATAAACTTGATGCCTTTCTCGGTATGGAGTAAGTTGGCTTCTGGAAGTTTGAGACCTACTCGCGTGAGTATTCGTTTAGCTGAGCATTCTTATCAGTATCCCATTGGGATTGCTGAAATATGACTGTCCAAGTAGGTTATATAGTTTTTCTTGTTGATTTTGTGATCCTCGAAATGGAGGAAGACACTAAGGTGCCCTTGATTTTAGGTAGACCATTCCTTAACACCACGGATGCTATCATCCGTGTGAAAGATAAAGAAATCTCTTTGGGTGTGGGTACTGATAGAATTGTGTTAAATGTTGAAAGATCTGTAAGTATTCTTACTCTAATGATGAGTCTTGTTTCAGGATTGACGTCATTGATGATGCTTTGGATCAAGACTTTGAAGAATTGATGGAGACTGTGGTTGATGAAGAGCTCCCTTGTTTAGGAGCTAGTGATATTGATGATGATGAGTTGTTTTCAAAGGTTATGGCATTGAGTTTGGATGAGACACCTCCAGAGGATGAGAGCTTTGAAAAAGTAGTTGCTGATGGAAGCTCAAGGGTACCAAATTCTGTTGATGTACCCCCTACTGACCTGGAGCTTAAGCCATTACCTGCCCACTTGGAGTATGCTTACTTGGCAGGTAAATCCTCTCGACCAGTTGTTATCTCGTCTTCACTCTCGAGTGACGAGAAAAATCTTCTTTTGGCCGTGCTCAAAGCTCATATGCGGGCTTTTGCTTGGAAGACTACCGACATTCCAGGTATTAGTCCCTTTTTTTGCATGCATAAGATAGATTTTGTTGATGATGTTAAGCCCGTTGTCCAGTGACAAAGAAGGCTTAATCCCAATATGAAGGAGGTAGTTAAAAAAGAAGTAATTAAACTGTTAGATGCAGGGATCATTTTCCTGATTGCAGATAGTTCATGGGTAAGTCTCGTCCACCGTGTTCCCAATAAGGGGGGCATGACGGTAATTGAACATGAAAACAATGAACTTTTGGCTACTAGAACGGTTACGGGTTGGCGGGTTTGTATTGATTACCGTAAACTTAATGATGTCACCCGTAAGGATCATTTTCCCCTCCCATTCATTGATCAAATGTTGGAAAGATTAGCAGGCAATGAATATTTTTGTTTCTTAGATGGATTTTCAGGGTACTTCCAAATACCCATTGATCCAAAAGACAAGGATAAGACCACATTCACATGCCCCTTTGGTACTTTTGCCTACCGGCGAATGCCTTTCGACTTGTGTAATGCCCCGGGCACCTTCCAAAGGTGCATGATAGCTATTTTCCAGAACATGCTTGAAACCTCCATGGAGGTTTTCATGGATGATTTCTCGGTATTTGGGGACTCTTTTCGAACTTGCTTACATAATCTAGATAAAATGTTGACACGGTGTGAAAGGGCACGCCTTGTCTTGAATTGGGAAAAATGTCACTTCATGGTGTCCGAGGGGATTGTTCTAGGTCATAAAGTGTCTAGGGCCGGTATAGAAGTTGATAGGGCTAAGATTGATGTGATAGCCAAATTACTCCCGCCTTCCAATGTGAAAGGGGTTCGAAGTTTTCTTGGTCATGCCGGTTTCTACCGTAGATTCATTAAGGATTTTTCTAAGATTACTCGTCCGATGACCCACTTGTTGGAGAAGGACGTTCCTTTTGTTTTTGATGAATCTTGATGAAGTTGACTAACTCTCCCATTATGGTCGGACCGGATTGAAGTTTGCCTTTTGAGTTGATGTGCGATGCAAGTGACTATGCCGTTCGAGCCGTGCTTGGGCAAAGGGATGATAAGCATTTCAAGCCATTTTACTATGCTAGTAAAACCTTGAATCCCGCCTAACAAAATTACACTACTATAGAGAAGGAGTTGCTTGCGGTAGTCTTTGCATTTGATAAGTTTAGGTCATATCTAGTATTGAGTAAAACTGTTGTTTTAACTGACCATTCTGCTTTGAAGTATTTGTTTTCTAAGCAAGTTGCAAAGCCTAGACTTATTCGATGGATTTTGTTGTTGCAAGAGTTTGATATCGAAATCAAAGATAAGAAAGGTGCTGAGAACTTAGCAGCTGATCACTTGAGCCGGCTGGAGGACCCAAACCGGGAGGAGCTTCAAGATGGGGAGATTAAGTATAACTTCCCCGATGAATATTTAAATGTCATTTCTAACTCTGATGAAGGTCTTTGGTTTGCTGATATTGCTAATTATTTGGTTGCAGGTGAAATACCAAATGATTTCTCGGGACAACAAAAAAAGAAGCTCATATCGGATGCTAAACACTATTTTTGGGATATCCCATATTTGTTTCGTACTTGTGCAGATGGAATGGTGAGAAGGTGTGTAGCAGGAGCTGAAACTAGGGAGATATTGGATGCTTGTCATTACGGGCCAACTGGAGGTCACTATAATCCTTGGGTTACAGGTAAAAAGGTTTTTGATCCAGGTTTCTATTGGCCTACAATTTTCAAAGAGGCTCAAACGTTGGTCGAAACCTGTGACATTTGCCAAAGACAAGGAAGTATCACTAGACGGGATGAAATGCCTCAGCAAGGAATTCAGGTATGTGAAGTATTTTACATTTGGGGCATAGACTTCATGGGACCATTCCCACCGTCTAACAAGTTTCAGTATATTCTAGTTGTTGTTGACTACGTGTCTAAGTGGGCCGAAGCCAAGGCTTTTCCTACAAACGACGCGAGGGTAGTCATTGAATTTTTGAAATAGTTGTTTAGTAGATTTGGTTGCCCCAGAGCCTTAATTAGTGACCGTGGAACACATTTTGCTAATCATCAATTAGATAAGGTTCTCAAAAAGTATGGTGTTTGTCATTATTTTTCAACTTCGTATCACCCACAGACTAGTGGTCAAGTGGAGAACACCAACAGGGCATTAAAAAGAATTTTAGAGAAAACAGTCGGTGATAACCCCAAGGTTTGGACGAAAAAACTAGGTGACGCCTTGTGGGCATTTAGGACCGCCTTTAAGACACCGATTGGCACCACGCCATACCGGTTGCTCTATGGTAAGACTTGCCATTTACCGGTTGAGTTAGAGCATAAGGCGTATTGGGCGTTGAAAATTTAAATCTTGATATGATGGAGGCCGGTAAACTTAGGTTGTTGCAACTTCATGAGCTCGATGAGCTTAGGTTTGGTGCATATGAAAACTGAAGAATTTATAAAGAGAAAACCAAAGTTTACCATGACAAAAGGATCCATAGAAAGGAGTTTAAGGTTGGAGCAAAAGTTTTGTTATTTTTATCGAAATTTAAAATTAAAAAACCAAAGTTGACTTCTAGGTGGATAGGTCCTTTTGTGATTAAACATGTGTATCCGTCCGGTTATGTTGAACTTTTTAAAAGGGATGGAAATGGGTCTTTCATTGTCAATGGTCATAGGTTAAAGTTGTATTTGGAAGAAGAGCAGGAGGAGGGGATGGTTGAAGAAATCCCCATTTTTGATTCAGAAACTTAAAAATGGTCGAGTCTAGCTCACGACTCGTAAATAAATTAAGCGCTTCTCGGGAGGTAACCCGTGTTTAATTTTGTTTTGTCAAATTTGATTTTCATTTTGTTAGATAGTTATACTTTGTTTTGTCAAGACTGTGCATAAATGTGGTGTGAAGCGGATTGAGGTAAGTTTGTGTTTAAAAACGAAAAACCGAAAAAAAAAATTCTGGAAAAGTCCCCCACTGCGCCGCAGTGGGGGTGGTGACCTTGACTGCGCCGCAGTCCATTTCCTCGTCCAGATTTGACCATCACCCCACTGCGCCGCAGTGGGGGTGTGTAGAGCTGACTGCGCCGCAGTCCAAATGCACGACACTCAAAAGCATTAAGCCTCACTGCGCCGCAGTGAAGTAGGCCTTAGCCCACTGCGCCGCAGTGGGCAAGTTGACTGGTCATAGGGAAAGCGGGGTTTAAAGTAAAAAGGAAAGAGGGGATTGTTTTTCACCACAAGATTTAAAATCTTTTTATCTTCTTCTCTAAAAAGGAAACGAAAACCCTCCTCAAGAACACACCTTTGCTTCCGAAAATCATCCTTTAATTCACCAAAATCTTGCACTTTTCTTCTCTATCTTCTAGATTATCATCCTTACATAGCTATCATGGGAAGAAGAGTAATATTTGTTGACTAATTTCTTTTTCTTTTCTTTAATTTTTGTTTTTCAATTTTTAGGTTGTAATTGTTAAACTCTTTGGTGGGTTTCGTTGATTGACGGGTATAGATGATAAATTAATGTTTAATTTCACAAATATAACACTTGTTCATCCGGATTTGAGTCGAAATCAAACCTAGGATTTCAAAAAATTAGAGCTTTTTGATGAACAAGTGTGGGGGAGGTTAATGGAAGAATTTGTAGTGTTAAATTGCTGAAAGATTGCTATTAAGTTGGTTTGTTGCACCCCCTTAATCTGGAAATTCGTGATGAACACCAAGAACATGCCCAGAAAAACCGTCCCACTGCGCCGCAGTGGTGAAGGGTCTTGCTCACTGTGCCGCAGTGGGTGGCTGGTGACCCGCACGTGCTTAGAACCTCAATGCTCCACAGTGAGGGTTGCTTTAGACCACTTCGCCGCAGTGGCAATACTCGCCCTAGTTCGTCCTTTGCCTCACAGTGAGGGTGTTGATGCCCATTGCGCCTTAGTGGGGCACTTTCCTGCCCAAAATTTTATTTGTTTTCAATATGGTTCCCGGTTTGTATTCCTCATTTAACATGTTTGTTTGTCTTATGGTTTGTGATTCTAGGATGCTTTAGGGGCCGATAAGAGGAAACAAGTAGAAGCGGGCGAAGGAAGCGGTCAGCTCAAAAGCAGGCTAAGGCAGCAAGGGAGGCGGTTGAAGCGCCTACACTTAATTTCTGGCCTGGGCAATTGAATGAGAAACACACATGGCTCGAGTTCAGCAGGGTGAAACAACCCCATAGGAACAACTTCCTTAACGAGTTGTACTCCATCCATAAGGAGGTGGTTTGCCCTCCCAGGTATCTTGCTCCTACTGCATCTTATCTTTTCGGCATTCAAGCCGATATTAATGGATGGTTCAGAATAGAGGCTCAAGTGGGTGATCGGTTGGTTGTTAATGACATGTGGCATAATGTGTTTAATAACCGGGAACCTGTTTATAGGGAGCTATGTTTAGAGTTTTATTCAACTTTGAAAGTTACAAAAGAGTTGAATAAAGTTAAGGATATTTTTGAGGAGAGATGTGTGACTTTCTATTGTGGAGGTGTTGCTAGGAAGATTTACTATAGCCCAGTTCGGCTATTATACTGGTATGTACACATTGGATCAGTTGAAGAATAGTGAGTTTAGGAGTTTATTGAGGCAGGGGTTGTTTGTTAAGCAAGCTTTTGATGGTGAGTCCCTTCCGCAATATTGGACTCGTATTACTGGTGGTGAAGCTTGGCCGTCTGTGTAATAACACGATTTCTGCTCTAGATTCGATCTCAACAATGGTGGATGTAAGTGTGTGTGTTCTTGGTGTGTTTAGTGTGTGTATTGAGAGAAAGTATGTGTGTGTGTGTTTTTAGACGGACAGAGGTGTGTGTAAATTATGAAGGGTTGTAACAACACGATTTTATCACTCGAATTCACGTCACCAATGGCATTTGGTTAGTGTGTGTGTTCTTGGTGTTTGTGTGTGTGTTGAGAGAGAATTGGGATCAAGTGTGTGTTGATTCAGGTGTAATGATCAGGTTATGTCAAAAGTTATGCCAAGTGTTATGCCTATTGTTATGATTTCTAAGGAATTGAGGGCTATTTATAGTCTAAACAAACTAACTATGCAAATTATCACAATTAGCCCCTCAACCTTAGAAATCATCAACTCATGACTTAACAACAAGTAAGTCCATAACTTAAATTACAATGTATCACTATTTTTGGATTTCTAACATTCTCCCCCTTAGTGATATATTGTAGGGTTTGAAGTACGTGTTGTTTTGTCTTGTAGGAATGAATTTGATGAGCCCGGTGGTGAAGACAATTGGTGTGTTGAAACAAGTCTTCAAAGCTTTCTCATTGTCTTTGGAGAACTTGATTCAGTCTTGGTCTTGGACTTCTTGAAGTTAAATCATTTGTTGATTCTCAATGTTCTTTTTGAACAGAGAATGATAAGTGTGTGTGTTTTAAATCTTCAAGGATTGTTGAATCAATGATCAGAGTTGTCTTTTGAAATGCGGAAGGTATGAATTTGTCTTAAATTCTTCAATCTTCGAATCTTGAAGTCTTTTCTTGAAGTCTTGGAATGAATTTTCAAAAATATGTACTCTCCCCCTTGATATGTGCAATGTAGCTTTTGGTAAAGTGTTGTTGTATAACTTGAAGATCTTTAATTTGATGAAGACTCTTTTTGAAGCATTTCTTCTTTTGTCTTGAATCTTCAGCCTTTCGTCCTTTGATCTTTGTCACATCATCTTGAACACTTTTGAGAGTAAATATTTCAATAAGGTTTCGAAAATTCTTTTATGAAAGTAATCATGCTCCTCCTCAATTCATGAGTAATCACAGTCTTTGATTGGAGCATTTTGAACTTTTTGTAACATCTTGAGTGAGCATCCTTTCATTATTGATCATGATCTCCTTATCCTTAAAATCATTCTAATTTCTTCCCCAATCAAAAATCAATCATACTATTTTCTCCCCCTCATAATGACAATGTTGGGAACCAATGTCATTATGCAAACATTGATTGAATAGAATGTCAAAAGAAATCAAAAGAACCATAGCACAATGGTGTTTACACAACGGTATATGAACTAACAACTCATCAACCCAAACCATTAATCCAACCCAAATAACCCTATGGGTGACTAAAATGTAAGGTTGAAGTTGTTGGTATAAGCATTTTATTATGGTGTTGATGTTTTCTGTGTTGGGGTGATGAGAAAAGAAACCGGATAAGAATGATCCGTTTGCATTCAAAAATCGAAAGGATTAATGAAATGACCGAAAGAAATGTATACCATTTATCGGATTTCCTACGTATCATCGAGAAATGCACAAAGCAAACCTCTAACATAGTTTGGTCTTTTGGCTTTCCAACCTCAAGATTCCTTTCAAAGAATGTAAACCATGGTCAGTGTCACCTAAGCGTTCGATAACCATGTTCTACTATCCTTAAAGACTTTTCGGAAAAAATCCAAGGTCCCAATAGACTTCTTGTTAACTCAATAATTACACAAATGCAATTATGAGACCTACGTTCAAAGCGGAAAATGATGTTAGCAATGGTAGGATTTCCATTTGATCATCGTGAAATATCAATTAAGATATCACTACAAATGTTCCGGCTATATCACAAAGATAAGCATGTATATCACAAAGATATGACGCAAATGTGTCCTAAAGAATGAATAACGATCAAATTAATGATCAATCACGAGAGCTCTAGACACAAAGTGATCAAATGAAGTTGGGGACTGGAGCAGAGTGTCACCCTTTTTCAAGATTAACGTCTTCCAAATGAAGAGTCAATAGAAATGAGAAAATCTCCGTGAGAAATAAAACAAGCATTTGTTAAGAAACACTTGAGTGGTTAGGTAAAGATGTGCATCGCTTCATTGGGTCCATGAAGGCTTCTTCAATACCGAGATATCAACAAATGACATCCGATAGAAATGTGTTTTACCCGGCGATTTGAGAATTTTAGTGAAGGGTATCAATTCTTTTAACCCTTTTCTCACAACATTATCACCATAACCTCTCATTTTTCGACTGTACTCCCTCCAATCTTAGTTGCACGAATTCACCATCACTCAAAAATACCCTCACTATCTAATGAAAGAAGTGAATACTCCGGGGTTAGAACTCATCGGCGATGATGAAATTCATGGAGTAGAATCTTTTTTTGAGAAAAACCTAGTCGCTCATGTGCAAACTAAACACCGAACTTCTTTTGAAGCAAATGTTTTGAAAAAAATCATCAAATGTGAAAAAAAATGTTTAAACAATACATTTGAAGTTTGAAAGAGATTTGAAATCACAAACTCCCCTTTAATCTTATGCAAAGATAGATCAAAAAGATTTTCATAGAAAAGGTGGAGCAAAAATGATTTGTGTGAAATCAAAATAGGTTTTATGAAAAGTGAACTCAATCAATTGTTCAAGATGAGACAACTCAGGAGTACACAAAGGCGTTCAATCCTTTGCTTCTCATATCAACAATTGAGAGTTTTTGAAACATGTGCAACAAAATTGCAATTAACATCTTGTATTACACATGTATATTCATATAAGACCACTTGGAAGTACACAAAGGCGTTCACTTCCGCGTTATCTTATATCAATTTATATGTATAACAACATGAATTAATTCCAATTTTGAAACATAAATAATTTTTCTTTTTAAAACCTGGTTGCATACAGAGTATATGCAAGCCATTATGAAATAAATAATACAAATAAGCACGGGTTATACACTGAGTATGCAT
Organism: Erigeron canadensis; assembly: GCF_010389155.1. Taxonomy (NCBI): domain Eukaryota; kingdom Viridiplantae; phylum Streptophyta; class Magnoliopsida; order Asterales; family Asteraceae; genus Erigeron; species Erigeron canadensis. The sequence goes on from NC_057763.1 coordinate 9,410,894, forward strand.
AAGCACTTTGAAATAAATAGTTCAATGAAGAACGGGTTGCATACAGAATATATGCAAGCCACTATGAAATAAATAATATTATGAAGCTCGGGTTACATACATAGCATATGTAAGCCATTATGAAAAATAAAGAAAATCTTTTTTGTTATTTTTCAAAATTTTATATTTTTGTATTTGATTTTTGTTTTTTCAACTTTTTATAATTTTTGAAAAAATGAATCAAGAATTCCTTCCATGGTAAAGTGAATCAAGGATCAAGATTTAGCATACCAAGTTTAGATATTAAGAAATTAAACCTCTTTTCGTCCAGTGGTTTTGTGAACAAATCAGCGAGTTGGTAGTCAGTTCCCACGAAGTAGAGTTCGATGTCACCTTTCTCAACATGATCTTTGAGAAAATGATATCTCACATCAATGTGCTTTGAGCGTGAGTGGTTGACTGAGTTGACAGCAATTGCAATGGCACTTTGTGAATCACAATAGATAGGGTCATGATTATATTTCAGACCATAATCGGTAAGCTGTGTCTTCATCCATAACACTTGAGCACAACAACTAGTAGCAGCCACATATTCAGCTTTTGCTGTTGACAGTGATACACAATTTTGCTTCTTGGATGACCAACTTACAATCTTATCCCCTAAGAATTGTAAAGTACCAGATGTGCTTTTGCGATCAAGCTTACAACCTGCATGATCTGCATCTGAATAGGCAGTTAAATTGAATCCAGTATCCCGTGGATACCAGAGACCAAGATTGGGTGTACCCTTCAGATAACGAAAAATTCGTTTCATAGCTTGGTAATGTAAATCAGTCGGAGTGGCTTGATACCTAGCACACATACATGTTGCAAACATTATATCTGGGCGAGATGCTGTAAGATACAACAACGAACCAATCATGCTTCTATACCTCTTTTGGTCAAATGGTTTCCCATTTTTATCAGCATTAATGTTTGTACGAGCAGCCATTGGGGTTGAAATTGAAGAACATGTAGTCATATCAAACTTTTTCAACATATCATTTATGTACTTACCTTGTGATATAAAGATACCAGTTGGTAATTGTTTGATTTGTAAACCCAAAAAGTAATTCATTTCCCCAATCATGCTCATTTCAAAATGATTGACCATTAGAGATGAAAAGTTTCGGCAAAAAGTTTGACTGGTTGACCCAAAAATAATGTCTTCAACATATATTTGGACAAGTAAAACATGCTTACCTTGCTTACGAATAAACAGGGTAGGGTCAATAGTGCCTTTGGTAAAGCCTCCTTTGAGTAAGAAAGTAGATAAGGAATCATACCATGCTCGGGGTGCCTGTTTTAAACCATAGAGAGCCTTGTCTAACCTGTAGACATGGTTTGGTTTCTTAGGATCAACAAAACCTTCAGGTTGCTTCACGTAAACTTCTTCTTTGAGTTCTCCATTCAAGAACGTTGTCTTCACATCCATTTGAAACACAGTGAAGTTTCTGAATGCGGCATAAGCTAAGAATATACGAATGACCTCCATTCTTGCAACAGGAGCGAAAGTTTCGTCAAAATCCACACCAGGTTGTTGGCAGTAACCCTTTGCAACAAATCTAGCTTTGTTCCTTACTACAACTCCATTTTCATCCTTCTTGTTCTTGAAAATCCACTTGGTGCGAATTGGTTCTTTTTTCCTTGGATTTGGAACCAATCTCCATACCTTCAGTCTCTCAAACTGAGCTAATTCATCTTGCATTGCTTTAACCCACTCTGGATCACTAAGAGCTTCAGAGACTGTTTTGGGTTCGATGTTACTCAGTGAAAGTGCAACAAGACACTCATTGACTGTAGTACGGGTAGAAACACCAGCTTGTAGATCTCCGATGATCTATTCTGTAGGATGATCTTTGCGCATACGTGACCACTTGTTGTCATGAGGAAGAGGATCTTGTTGATGAATGTCAACATTATCATCATTAAATCCAGAGTTCTGTTGAGAAATGGATTCATAGCTCGGAAGAACTCTTTCCTCAAAATTTGGATGATCAAAATCCAGTGGTACATACACATTTGGAGTATTTGATGAATTTGTTGTTTGGGTGATTTGAGAAGGTTGTTCTTGAACATTCTTTTGAGAATAAATATCACTTGAAGATGATTCTTCTTGCTCTGCAGAATTTGAAGATGATTCATGATTGTTGTCAGGAACTGGTTCATTTGTTTGAATAGGATCATTGTTCGGAATTGGTTCATTGATGACTTGAGGTTCCTTTTCTTGAATCAGTTTTGAGTTGTAGAATTCTTCGAAAAGAATATCTAGCTCTTCACTTGTTGGAGTTGGATATTTCTTGAACTTTGAAGCTAAGGTAGACGTCTTTGAGGAAGCACTTGAAGTACTTGGATCACTAATTGTTGGTAGCAAACTTTCTTGTTCAAATATCATGCCAGACATTTCGTCAAACCAAACATTCATGGTTTCTTGAATCGTGTTTGTTCGACGATTAAAGATGCGATATGCAATCGATGTCTTTGAGTAACCAACAAAGTAACCTTCGTCGCCTTTCCTTTCAAACTTTCCAACTTTTTACCGATCATTCAAGGTATAACAGACACACCCAAAAATATGGAAGTAATTGATGTTGGGTTTGCGTTTGTTAATAACCTCATAAGGAGTCTTCTCATGACGCTGATTAATGATGGACCGATTTTGAGTGTGACAGGCAGTGTCAACAGCTTCAGCCCACATGTTTGATGGTAACTTGGAATAAGCAAGCATTGTCCTTGCTACTTCCACCAGCGTACGGTTTCTCCTTTCAACGACACCATTTTGTTGCGGGGTACGGACAACAGAGAATTGGTGAGTAATGCCTTTTGATTTGCAAAAATTCATTGAAGATGGCACTTTTGAACTCAGTACCGTTATCTGAACGGATATAACGAACTGGAAGTTGAAGATTCACTTAAGTAGAATTGATGAAATCGATCAAAATTTGAGTTGTTTCATCTTTTGAAGCAAGAAAGTTGACCCAAGTGTATCTTGAATAATCATCAATGATAACCAGAATATATCTCTTCCCGTTTCTGCTTTGTACTTTCATAGGCCCACAAAGATCCATGTGAAGCAAATGAAGAGGTGCCGAAGTGTGTGGAATTTTCTTTGGTTTATGAGAAGTTCTTTTGATCTTCCCAACTGCACAAGAAGGACAGACATGCTCACTCTCATATTTGTAGTCAGGCAAGCCTACAACAAGTTGCTTGTTGACTAAAGCATTGATGGTTTGATAATTCAAGTGAGAAAGCCTTCATGCCATATCCAAGAATTTTTCGAAGTAGCTTTTGAAACAAGACAGATATTATCTGTTGGTTGGTTATCATCAAGATTAACTGTGAAAAGATTATCTTCACGATCTCCGCATAGGATATCAATTCCATCTAGAGTTTGGACTTTGCACAGAGATTTTCGAAAAAGAACTTGAAGGTTGTTGTCACAGAACTGTCCAACACTAAACAAGTTATGACTCAGACCTTCAACATAATGGACTTTCTTAATGACAATTCCGTTTCTTTCAATATCTCCATAACCTAGACTTGGAGCGAAATTGTTGTTTCCAAAACGAACAGGTCCCATGAACCTTTCAACAAAATTCTTTAGCAATGATTTATTGCCAGTCATGTATTTTGAACACCCGGAATCGAGTATCCATACACAGATGGTTATTTCCTGCAATCAAAAATTTAACCGACTTTAGGTACCCACTTAAAGACGGGTCCTTTGTGGTTAGTTAACACAGGCAGGGGGTATAACTTAGGATATGCATACAAACATGCTTTAGAATCAATATGAGCATTAACAAGCACACCATCAATAAGCACATTCGTATAAAAAGTACGTACATTCAAATTTGAATTAATAGTAACATGTTTAACAGCATTCAAACATGCACAACCATTATTATCGTTTACAGCCCCACAAGGCATAGCCTTTGATTTATTAACATTGTTCACTAAAGATGAATTGTTTAAATCAACAGAAACTCTATTCTTTCTATTACCAACACTCTTTCTCCTCCTCCTTTTCTTTTTTTTCTCAACAGACAATTGCTTAAAATTGATCTTAGGTTCTAATGACTTAGGAACCCATTTGGTCTTTTCACCTGTTGAATTGACACTAAGAAGATTAGAACGAGGGGTTTTAAACTTATTCATCCTTTTTGTCTCTTTTGGGGTTGAGGAAACTTCTTGCTTCTTAGGTTTGGTAATTGAAAACCATCCATATCTATCCCTATATCTAGTTACACCATTTAAAGTATCCTTAGTTAGCAAAACGGAGCTAGACTTAGGCACTTTAGAAATTGAACTAGATTGAGAGTTAGACAAAGAAGCATTTGGATTGTCATTTGGAAGTTTCACTTTGTGATACCTTGGTTTTGGTGAGGTCTTAGCTTGTTTCTTTTTAATATGTTTGTCAGGTTTTGGAGGGTTAGGACTCTTTTGTTCAGCCTTGCGAGTTTGGGTTGAACTCGTTCTTGGAAGTAATATGATGTTGGAGCTTTGGACACTGATTTTGGTTTTTGAGATTCTCTTTAATTTCTTTTTGAAAATTTATGATTTTGATAGATTCAATCTTTTTCTCAGTTTCTGAGTCAAAAACATATTCTCCCTCCATGAATTTATCAAAATCATTTTTGGTGAATTCATTCGAAAAAGTAGAAATATCAGGAATCTTGTTGTCCAACATCATACCACGGGTAGTCTCAGGAATAAGGTCGACTTGGACTAAAACATCCTTGGTTTCACAAGAAAATTGAGTAGAAGTATCAACACCTATACTAGCACAAAGCTTAGGGTGAACAACTAGCTCATCAAGATTTTCGCATGTGAAAAATTTATAAAAGTACCATATCAAAACTAAGTTATGCGCAAGATCTTCATCAGATAAATCAGATTGCACATAATTTGCAGCTAAAGAAGTAGCAGTAGTTTGACAAGTACATGCGAAACAGTCAGTCACGGTCTGGGTGGATGAACTTGTAGATGAATCACAAGTAGTCTGAGTGAAATGGTCTACTAAGAGACTGTAATCAGTTTAGGTAGAAACATTCACACCAACTTTCTTGATATCAACAACAACTGATTCATTCTTTGAATTCGGACTTTGAGACTGTAGATTATTAATAAGGTTTTGTTGAGATTCCACCTTTTGTTGTAAACCTTCTATTTGGTTTTCCAAAAATGTGGATGGAACATACAATTTAGTTAGTTTAGGTGGGGAAACGACAGATTCTTGGTTTTGAAAATTAGATGCAATCTCTTCTAATTCAAAAATTGATGACTTTTTCGTTTCGTAGGAAGTATTGATGGCATCATAATTAACCAAAAATTTATTGTTTTGAATTTTCTCAACTTCATCAGTCTCAAATTCGTCATCCAATGGACAAATGAATTGTTGAACCATACCAAGTCTCAAAAACTTTTCATCATACAAGGGTTCAATTTTGTCTTTGGCTTTTTGCAATGGAGTGATATTCTCAAATCCCAACCCAAGAAGAAGTTCCGATTTATCAATCTTTGATTTATTGAAATAGGCAGTGAAATTCGAAAGAGGATTTTGTTCAACTTTCTACAACTTTTCTTGATAGAAAAGTATATTCTTCTTATGTTCCTCAATTTGTCTTTCAAGGTTTTCAATCTCAATGCCTTTAAAAAAACAATTATGATTTAAATCAGAAACTTTTCTTTCGAGTTCAATTGTTTTTGGTGTAGCTTCTTGAAGCTTCTTATTCAGAATATCAACATCCATTTGTCTTGCATTTGCCCAAAGCCATTCATTGGTCTTTTGAACTTCAAGATCTTGATTGGCTTTTTCAAGATCAAGAATGGTCTTTTCTAAATTATGGCACTTTTTCAATAACTTAAAATCAGGAGACGCATTCATCTCATATTCTTTAACCAACATTTGTTCTTTGTAATTTTGAAATTCTTGTTTCATAGCATCATACTCAAAAAGTAGTTTAGAATTTTCTTCAAGCAGTTTTGTGTAGTCCCCTTTTGAAAATAAAATGCTATTTTTCAATTTCTTGTTTTTGTTGGCTAATTCTACAAGACTCTTTATCCTTAATTGATGAAAAAGTAGAGTCGAGATTTACCACATCATCGGGATATTCCTCGTCAATGTTGTCAGCCTCCAACACTTTGTCTTTGCTCAACCTTGCCATGAAACATACATTTGCAGACAGATCTTCATCTTCATCATCAGTCAGCAAAAGCCACTTGTCATCTTCAGCAATCAAGGCTTGACCGGCTTTAACTTGCTTTGCCAATAGCATCTGAAAGTCCCAACTATTACTAGATGGGTGCTGAAGACACCTCTATGTCGATGGTGAGTGAACTTTGCAACACAATCAATTAATCAGGATATTACCAGTTTAGAATGATTGTGTACCAGGTTAACTGGAGTAAATGTATTAAGGTGACAGAATGTGTAAGACAATGCAATGCAATAATATAAATGACAAGTATATAAATTGGTGAGACAATATGTAATTTTCAAGTGTATTTTATTTATTGATTGTTTAAATAAAATACAAGGTTGTTGCGGAACCAAGATAATACAAGAATGTAAATATCCTAACAACCCATGAAATACAATTGATCTAAACTTGGAAATTCTCCTAAACAATCGAAACACTTAAAGTTGTGAAATGTTCCTTTTTGCGATTGAGAGAATATTGCACAAGTTCACCAATATTGCAGAATGTATGTAATTGCAAAGTTGTGAAAATGCTTGTGCAAGGACCTCTATTTATAGTCGAAGATTGAGCATAGGGATCTCAACTTTGACGTACAAATATGGTTGACAACACACAAAAGTATTGTTAAATAATCCTTTGTGTGTGCTAAATAAAGTAAGACAAAAGGTTACTTTATTCAACCACTTTACATTTTTGCACTTTTATCCAGAGACAACATTGTTGTCCGGTTAAAAGGATGTAGTGTAAAAGGTGCTCCTCGTAATCAGTGTAAAGCTTTGTAAGAGCATTTACATTGGAAGATTCTCCAGCTGATTGATCTGGTAGATTGTTAACTGGGCTTCGCTGCCATTGCCAATCTCTGTCTTCCATTTGTTGTCTTTGACTTCAACTGGAAGGTTTTCAGATTCTAGTCTTCAGATCTCAACTGGAGGAAGTCATCAGTTGCTAAAACTGTACAATGCAACTGGACTTCAGGAGTAAAAATAATTGGTTTGAGTGGAACTTTATCCTCCTTTTTTTTTCCAGAGTTTGCTCCTTTCTGAGCAGATTGTTTTGTCTTTTGTTTTTGAGGAGGGGTTTTGACATTTTGTTTTTCAACTGACGAAGATGCAGCTCCTTCCAAATTTTTAATTATGGGAGTACAACTTTGTACCTGCCTTGACAAACTTTGGAGTCGATTTTCCATTTTTAACAAAATGCTTTTCTCATCAGGCTGCTGGCCTATGGAGTTGGGCTCAGCGGGGGTTTTAGTCTTTTGAGTTGTGGACTCATTTGACTTGTGAGGTAGAGGATTGTCACCAGATTCCTTTTTAACTGGAGCTTTAGCCTTCTTTGCTCCAGTTTTGACCTCAACAGGGTTGGTCTTAGTGGATTTGAATTTGGCAGTGTCAGAGGAATCATAAGGAGTTTCAACTCTAACAGATTCTGGCAATTGGTGAATTGTGGGTAAAACAGCTGCCATCTAAAGATCACCAGATTTCCACGCAGTTTTTTGAGCATCAATGGTTTTTGAAAAAGTGTCATAATTTTTACCAGATGCTTGTACCCAAGAATTGATAACCATGTGTTCCTTTTCAAGATCAAATTTTAGTTTTTGGTTATCTCTTTCCAATGCCTCATTTTTCAAATCTGACTCTTTAAGAGCCAACTGGACACTTTGCAAATCATTTATTTGACCTTTCATGTTGTTAAATTCAACCAAAACCGTTTCCAAGTATCTTTCACAGTCAGTTCTCATGGTTTCAACAAATAACAAGTCATCATTCAATGATTCAGCAATATCCAGTTTCAATTTTGAATCTAACTCGACATCATCATCCCTTACCTTCTTTAAAATGATGTCAACCCATCTTCCAGAAACAACATCATCTTTCACCACTGGTTGTTGATTCTCCAATGCCATGAAACACACATCTCCAATCTCTTCTTCATCATCAGATGAGTCATCAGAGAGTTCCCATTTCCCTTCAGTTTGAGCCATCATGCACTTGCTCTTTTCTTTCTCTTTTTCTTGTTCAAGTGACATGAGAGCAATCTGGGCCTTAAGTTTCTTGTATTTGGCCTTATAATCATCAGTTTTAATAAAATTTGGGACAATAGGACCAGTTTGGTTGTTCATCTGACTAAATCTGCATTCCTTCATGAAATGACCTTTCTTACCACATTTGTAGCAGGTAAGATTAGCTTTATCCATAGAAATTGAATTGGAAGCATTATTGGACCCATTAATTCGATTAGATTTATGCTTGAACCTATTAAAGGTTTTAGCAATCATGGCTACCAGATCATCATCGTCAGTTTCCTCACAACCATCACTAAGATTTGTGGTTAGGCCAGAGTTCAGTAAGTTGTTTAACATTTCCTTCATAGAATGTGACTGGACATTCTCAGTAGACATTAAAGCAGCACAAGGTTGCCCAATAAAGTTGGCAGCCTTGGAACTCTGATCATGGTTTAAAGCATCTTGCTCAGCCAGTAATCTTGCAGCATCATTATCTTCAGTGAATCTGAAGGCTCCATAAAGGGAAGCAAGAGTATGGCTTTGCAAGGTCTTTCCTTGTCTTAAGACAAGAACCATGTGTGCCCATTTGGATGGCAAAACATCACAGAATTTTTCAAGAAGAATATCCTTATCCTTCTCCACTCCCAAGCCTCTAAGTTGATTAATTAGGCCAGTAAATCTGGTATAAGTACCAGTTAAACTTTCATTGGGAAGAGCAAAGAAGGATTCATACTTCTTGTTAAGTGCAACCTTTCTGGTGACAATGGTGTCATTTCCTCCTTCAAACTGGAGAACTAATTCATCCCACATAGATTTTGCACTAGGAAATAGCACAAGGGTTAGAATTAGTTCCTCAGGAATAGCAGCAAGGATCATGTTTTTCAGTCTGGTATCAAGATCAACCAGTCTGCGATCCTCATCTGACCAATGTTCCTCAGATTTTTCCCTGGTGCCTCTTCTCCTAGTAGGGTCGAGAAGAGGGCTAACACCACTGGAGATGGGTATATATGGTCCATTCCCATCGAATTTGGGAACAGGAGTGTTGGAGTAATGTACATGAACATGGTTAGCTCCAGGAGTAGGAGGAGGAGGAGGAGGAGGAGGGTTAGTATTTAAAGGAGTTGTAACATTAGGATTAGATTCATTTGGACCAGAACCATTCTCACCTTCAGCAGCCATCGAATCAGACCTAGGTTATAGAATTGAAACAATTCAAACTGCTTGCTCTAATACCACTTGAAAGTCCCAACTATTACTAGATGGGTGCTGAAGACACCTCTATGTCGATGGTGAGTGAACTTTGCAACACAATCAATTTTTCCCTGGAGTAAATGTATTAAGGTGACAGAATGTGTAAGACAATGCAATGCAATAATATAAATGACAAGTATATAAATTGGTGAGACAATATGTAATTTTCAAATGTATTTTATTTATTGATTGTTTAAATAAAATACAAGGTTGTTGCGGAACCAAGATAATACAAGAATGTAAATATCCTAACAACCTATGAAATACAATCGAAACACTTAAAGTTGTGAAATGTTCCTTTTTGCGATTGAGAGAATATTGCACAAGTTCACCAATATTGCAGAATGTATGTAATTGCAAAGTTGTGAAAATGCTTGTGCAAGGACCTCTATTTATAGTCGAAGATTGAGCATAGGGATCTCAACTTTGACGTACAAATATGGTTGACAGCACACAAAAGTATTGTTAAATAATCCTTTGTGTGTGGTAAATAAAGTAAGACAAAAGGTTACTTTATTCAACCACTCTACATCTTTGCACTTTTATCCAGAGACAACATTGTTGTCCGGTTAAAAGGATGTAGTATAAAAGGTCCTCCTCGTAATCAGTGTAAAGCTTTGTAAGAGCATTCACATTGGAGGATTCTCCAGTTGATTGATTTGGTAGATTGTCAACTGGGCTTCGCTGCCATTGCCAATCTCTGTCTTCCATTTGTTGTCTTTGACTTCAACTGGAAGGTCTTTAGATTCTAGTGTTCAGATCTCAACTGGAGGAAGTCATCAGTTGCTAAAACTGTACAATGCAACTGGACTTCTAATATTTCGGACAATTCTACATGCTCTCCAGATGTCGTTGGAGAGCTCCACTTTATAGCTTAAACTGGACCTAACAGCATCTTCTGCTTGTAGTATTCATAATTTTTCTTGCGAGGCAGCTTGCAATCCACAGCAAAATGACCAGGAAGTCCACAGTTGTAACACTTTTTGTCAGATGTTTTTCCTTTTTCCACGATTTGTTTCTCAGTTTCTGCTTTCTTATCTCCTTTCTTGGAACCACTTGTTTCACTTTGTTCAAAACTCTTGTGATGATATTGTTCCTTCTTTGGAAATGAACTTGTTGATGAAGTACGAAGATTGTTGTTAGTTGGCCTCGCTTTGAAATACTTTTTCTTGAAATGCTTAGTCACAGCGGCAAGAGCTTGGTAGAATTCATCGGGAACACCATCTCTTGGAGCCAAAAAATCTTCTCCCTCCTCATCAGACGAAGAAACAATAGTCATTTGTCTTTTAAGAGCCTCAGAAACCTTTCTTTCAACAACCAATGCCAAAGGATCAGTAGATACAACTTCTAGCACTTTGTTGAATGAATATTTGCTTAGAATTTGATGCTCATTCAACTTGAAAGATTCATAAAGAGTATGAATAGTGAATTTGGTCAGATCTTGATGTTGCTTGATTTGAGTTCCATAATCTTCCCATTCGGGACCAAGTGCTTTGATAAATTTGATGTTCAGCTCAATCTCATCTTTCTTGACCTTGTTCTTTCTCTGTTCATTGATCACATTGCAAAATCTGTAGTACACGGACTCAAGAGATTCATTTGGTGATTTCTGAAAATTGTCAAACTCAGTTAAGACATTTGTTAGTCGGATTGTTGAGGTTACATTAGCACCTTCCATTTGTCTAGCAACTTCATCCCAAATCTCCTTTGCTGTGTCATAAGAATCAACTGAGCCATAGATCTCATCAGGAAGTGCTTGGTACAAGCATGACCTAGCTCTGTTGTCAGCAACAATACGATCTCTTTGTTCGGCATTCAAGAGATCAGGAGTCAAAATAGCACCGGTAGTAGGATGACGATGCATAGCAAGTCCATTCATGATTGAATCCTTAAGCATGTGACCATTAGTCTGACGTTCCACATAATCCATGAACCTTTTCTTCCAAAGTCCATAGTTACCACGATAAAGAACTGGAGGTCTTGTATCAGTACCCAGAGCCAACGTTTCACGAGTAGCCATTAGAAATTGATTTGAGAATTGAATTGATTTTTGAAGAAAGTATGAAACGATGAAACGATCTAAATTGGAATGAAATGAAACGATCTAAATTGAAAAGATCTAAATTGAAACGATCTTAATTGAACCAAGAATGAAACGATCTTGAGAATTTTGAAGAAAAAATTCTAAGTATTCTGAAATGATTTGGACAGAGTTTTGGTATGAAATGGAATGAAATGAATTGAGCAAAACCGATCACGAAGATCAGTTACCCAAGAATATTATGATTCCCAAACACAACTCTTCACGAATTACTCAAACCAGAGAATGTTTAAGTAAAACTTGAAACGATCTAAAAGAGATCGTTCTGGTTTCACAAAAAAAACTGAAATGATCTAAAAGAGATCGTTTTGGTTTTTTATCAGGATTTCTCAACAACTTGATTATTTTCAAGAAATTGAATTGACCAGAACCAATCCAAAGGATCAGTTAGCCACAATCAACTCTTCACACCACAACCACACTTGTCAAAACGATATAAATTGTATCGTTTTACAAGCCACAACACTGAAATGAAAGTATCAAGGAAAGAAAAACTGAAACGATCTAAATAAGATCGTTATAGCTTTTACAGTGTCGTCTTCAACCTCTGAATATGAACAACTCCATTGACGAATTTTAAAGCTTCAATATCTTTTGATTTTCTGTGGATTGGAACATGAAACTTCTTGCAAACAGTTTGTTTTCACCTTAGCAACGCTCCGATTAACACAATCCAGCTTATAACACAACATAATCAAATCCCAAATTTTAGTGCCAAAAACTCAAAATCTGAACTTTTGATTCAGATCGAATTAGAACACGAAACTTGAGAGGATTATGTAATTAACTATGAGGAATCGAACGGTGAACAAACATTTGTGATTTTATGTGATTTGAGAGGTTATTTTTGAATTTTCAGTGAAAAAAAAACCGAACAAGAACTGGATAATAAAACAGAATTAAAAGGTGATTGTGTGATGATTTGTGATTGAATTCAGTTATGGATCGAGATCAAAACGATGTTTGCTCTGATACAACATGTAACAACACGATTTTATCACTCGAATTCACATCACCAATGGCGTTTGGTTAGTGTGTGTGTTCTTGGTGTTTGTGTGTGTGTTAAGAGAGAATTGGGATCAAGTGTGTGTTATTCAGGTGTAAAGATCAGGTTATGTCAAAAGTTATGCCAAGTGTTATGCCTATTGTTATGATTTCTAAGGAATTGAGGGCTATTTATAGTCTAAATAAACTAACTATGCAAATTATCACAATTAGCCCCTCAACCTTAGAAATCATCAACTCATGACTTAACAACAAGTAAGTCCAAAACTTAAATTACAATGTATCACTATTTTTGGATTTCTAACAAGGATGTTCGAGTCTCAGCAGTCATTTCACTCTCGCATGGATGAATTTCGGGAGCAGGTGGGGAGTGATATGACTATGGTTGGTTCTAGCATGGGGAGAGTGGTTTATGATTCACGGCGTTATCAGCCTTTGTGGGAGGCGCAGTTGAGAGGGCTGGATTTTAGCCCACCCACCGATCTTCCAGAGTATCGTCCACCCTCCATGTTTATCCCTCATCAGAGAGTTGGTGGAGGTTTTTACTTTACTCCCGAGCATCAGGTTGAGGAGCCTCCCCGTCATGATCCAGGAGCATTGGGAGCGGATATGCTGGTCTGATTTGGTTCTTATACAGGTACTTATGCAGGTATGGACGTGACCCAGGCAGGAGCTGCTGACCCGACTTTTGCAGAGCAGGTGGTGGGATCCTTCTTTGATTATGGTAACATTCCTGGTTACCAACATTACCCACCTCATCCTCCACCACAGTGATCAGTTGGGAGGTTGAAGAATAGAAGCCGTCTGTCAGCTATATTTGATGGCTTGTACTGCTTGTTTGAACATTTTCCTTTTCCGTACCTTTTAATTTCCTTTTGGTTGGTTTGTATCCACCCTGCAGGGTGATGGACATCGTACTTTCTTTCCATTTTCATTGAATAATTAGGGTAGGATGATGTTATGCTTGATGATATTATTATGTTGCTTTTATTGTGTGTTCATGTGTGATAGCAAGGTTATTTTGCATATGCTGGCAGTAAGTTCAGCGCTCATATTCTTGTTGGCATCATTCGCGCATGGAACACCACATATACCCGGCAAGTTTTTCTTGTTCTTATTTTGCCTTTTGGTTTACACTTCCCTATTTCCCTTAGATTGACTTAGTTTATTGGAAATTCAGGGCATTTTCCAACTCAAGTGTGTGTGTATGGGGGGGGGGGGGGGAGGTAAATAGGAAAAAGTCGGGTATTTTTGAATATTTTGAATGCTTGTCCTTGTAGTTAATTGTTTTTGTCACCTAATTATAGATTTTAACGAGCAATGTAACTACACCCTTGGTACAAATTTTAATTTGTGGAATGTGTTTTGACTGATTAACGTGGCAATTCCTTCTGGATTAATAACATTGCTAGCATGCTTATAGCACCAAAACACCAAACTGTGAGATTATTAATTCATTACTAGTTATGATAGGTGTTCGGTTTTGGAATTATTAGCCTTGTAAATTTGTCCCTCTCTTAGGCTTTTGGATTTATCCGGAAGTAAGGGTCTCTTTTTGAGCTCTGAACTATGATGTGCAAGTTTGAGGTTGATCTTCCATTTCTGAGTTATTTCACTTTCTATGAGTATGCCGGTGATAGCGTTGATTATAGAACTTGTCCTGGTTGATCGTTCCGTGTTTTATAGATGAAGAAGAGGCAAATTTAGAATTAAACCTTTGTTCTTTGTATGTTTCACCCTGTGTTTCGTAAAATTTGTTATGTGCATGTTTTGTAATGTGCTTAGTAGCTAACTACACTGGTTAGTGAACCTCCCGTCTAAAACCCTTATGTTGCACTCAATTTTAGTGCGAGAAACAATAGAAAACATGTTGTCATTAGCTTGTTCTTTATTGAATCTACCTAAACATAAACCTTTTCTCGCCATACCGATAGTCGAAGTCCTGGTGGGTCGTTGGTTGTCTATGCTTGTGGATAGTTTGGGTTTGTCTTATTATGTCGGGTTGGGATATTCTCATCCAATGGGGTAGTTTGATTTCGACATGGTATTTAGAACAAGTCTGGATTTTTCATGTTAGCATTTTTGTAAATGATTTGTCACTGTTTCAATATTATAATGAGAATACCAATTATTCAGAGTAAAAGTAGCTCACAAAAAAAATGAATAAAAGAATAAAAGATTTGAAAAACAGAAAGGGAAAAAAAATAGAAAAAAATGAGCTTGGGCTGTTAGTTGGTATTTCTCCTTTTTGTCAAATCATTTTATGTAAGTTGGTGCGTTGTTGCAACCAACAAAGTGTTCTTGAATTGATATATCTGATTAAAATGTTTTAAGTTGGCAAGTTTGTTTAAGCCAATATTGGTTAGGTTTGGTTGAATAAGATGTTTGATTGATAACTTTTTGGGATGTGGACCGTTGGCAACTAATGACATGGGTTTGTTTGGACTAGACTATAAGTGAAAAATTTGTTAAATTTTGTGTTAGTTCTTTGTTAACACTAATTTTTCACCCCAAATTTCCATATCCTGTTTAAATACCCTGTTTAGCCTAATGTTAAAACCCTTAAAGTCCTCTTTTGATAGACGTTATAGGGTGCTAGCGCCTTGGCAATGAAGGAACGAACCTAGTACAAGCCTATGGTTAAAAGAGTGTGCATCACGACTTGTCTTTTGAGTGATTATTCAAATATTCAACCCCAAAAGTAAGTTAGTTGGAGTAGGATAGACGAGATATCACTTGTTCGTTTCATTTGTGCTTAGTCGTGTTATTAAGGCTTGTATGTCAGTCAAATATTGTCAAATGTTCCAGTTTTCATTTAAGATTAAAACTGCCTAACCATTTATTCTCATTTTTGATTTTGGTTGAGCTTCTTTTTGAATACTGAAATGTGGTTCCGTAATGTACCAAGGTTTGATTTTTTTCAGCTTGGATTTGCTTCAGGACAAGCAAGGCTTAAGTGTGGGGGGATTTGATATGTCGGTTATCGATGTTTAAGATTCGTTTTTCGTATACATTTGGTGCGTTTATGGTATTTGTTAGTGTTTCAGGTTGATAACAGGTAACTAAGCGATAATCTGAAGAAAACGAAGTTTCTGGAGTAAAAAGAGTGCTTACGAATGTTTTACGAGCCAAGAGAGTGTAGATTAGAGGATAGTCAAAGAAGTCAAAGAAAGTCAACATGGTCAACGTGCACTGCGGCGCAGTCTTGTGGTGCATCGCAGTTATACGTGTCGAGAAAAAAAATGCTTTGGTGTCTATTAAAAGTGCGACGCACTTTTACCATAAACGACAGAGTACCAGTCAACAAAAGTCAAGTCAACAGAAAAGTCAAACCAGAGACTACGACGCAGTTTAACGCCGAACCTGCTGAATTTGGGCAGCATATAAATAGCTTGCAAAAACATTATTGAAACCCTATCTCCACTTTCCAGACGATTTTTAGGTGCTTTTTAAGGGTTTTTCTTATTTTCAACCATTTGGAAGGATCTTAAGCTCGATTGGAACCATTTCGTTAATCGTTTTCAATTCCTTGTATTCGGTAACGATGAATTCTTCTATTTTGATTTGTTCTTTCATATTTAATATGATTGGCTAATCGCCTTTTCATCCATCTTGATGGAGTAGGACAATATGTAAGGATTGCACAATCTTTTATAACTCAAGTGATTTGATTTAACGTTGCGTCATGATCTTAATCTATTAATTCTTTGTAATTTGATTATTGTTTGCGGATAATTTGTATTCAAACTTAGTGGCAACTAGAGTTGGGTAGAAGTTATTATGATTGCTTGGTTAGGAGTAGTTGGTTCTATGACGGGTACGGTAGAAGGTAATTAATAATCAATAAGAATTAATGGGTTGATGGTTGGGTACAATCAATAGACACAATTGTTATCTGAAATGATCAAAACCATTGTTGAACTAGCGAAGTTATAAAAAGGCGTCTCGGGGTACCGGTCTTAATAATGAAACTAGTTTATATAAGAGAATCAATAAGTTGTAAACTTGACGGGTACGGGGTTGAAGATTAATTTGAGTCTCGGTCATTTAATCACTAAATTGAATTTGAACTTCATCAAATGTGCAATCTCAACATGTTGTCGAGCGAAATCAAGATGGATGACCTTTAAATCCTTGTTTTAGACAACAAACTCTTCTTTCGATTAATCTTAAGGGATTACTAACAATTTTTACTAACTACTTGCAAAGTAGCAATTCGGCCACAAAACCCCCATTTTACTTGAATCACTTAATAGTTACAATTGCTTATAAAAGTCCTTGTGAATGATCTCGGCTTACCAGCTTTTACTATACTGCATGCGATCAGGTACACTGTCTGTGAGTGTGTAGTAGTCAGTCTTTCGGTAAATCATGTTTTTAAATTTAAAGCTAGATTTCGGACATCAAGTTTTTAAATTTAAAGTTAGGGTCGCAGCAGGCCCATACAAACTACACTCTTGATTATTACCAGCCGATGTGGCAGGCCCAGTATACAGGGACGGAGTTTGTGAGGCCTGACCCGATTCCACCCTTCAGCCCACCACCTATCCGTGTTCCACCTTATCGACAGGATGGCGCTTCTTTCTTTTTCACGCCATCCCAGATGTCCCCACGGCCCCATGACTTGGGAGGATCTCCCCGAGGGCCGGTTCAGTTTGGTCGATATATGGGTGGTGATGCTGGGATTTCCTCTTCCATGCCTGGTTTCTTTGCAGGTACCAGCTCTGGGTTCGCTGACTTTGCTGGAGGCTCGGGAGGATTTGCTGCTGGTGGGTTTGGACAGGCAGATGATTAGCCGGGAGGCGGCTATGGCAGTTCAGGTTCAGGAGGCACGCCAGAGCAGGCCACTAGCTGGGTGGATGATCTTTTTGGCCCACCTGGTGCTCCTTATGGCTATCACGGGCAACAGCAGTGATAACAATGATGATGATGACTTCCATCCGGTACCGTGGGATGGGGTCTTATGTTGATTGATATTCACTTAATTTGGCAGATGGATGACTGTACTTGATACATTATTTCTTATCTTCTCTCTTTATTTCTGTTGGTATCTACCCTACGGGGTGATGAAACATTGTAATTGGTTATTTTTCTTTTTCTTTTGGTTTGTTGCATGAACAGTAGGTATAAGTATTGCTTTGAACTATTATGGTTTGCTTTGATGCAATATGAGCAGGTTGTTACATTTGATGGCTATAGCACAACTCAAGTGTAAGGGGGACCCCTTGGATTCTCTTCTCATCTATTCTATGGCATCAATGTGTTGATTGTGTGATGGCGTGCGTATGCTGGCAGTAAGTTCAGCGCCATATTTGTTATTGCTATGTCTGATGCACACACAACTCTCGCACCTTCCGTTTTGGTACAAGTTGTTTATCCCACCAACCAAAGTGTCCTTCCTATTTCGGAAGTGCAATTTGTGACACGGGTTCGATAACTTGTTTCAAAACGGAATGTGTCCTTATTCCGGTATGTGCTCTTATTTTTCTATGTCGCTTACCCCTATTTACTTTTGTTTGACCGAATATGGACATTGAGGGCATTGTCCATCTTAAGTGTGTGTGTGGGGGGGGGGTTGCCAAATAGGTTTAAGCTATCGGGTTTATCATTTTTGTTGTTTTACCATTGAGATTTCTATCAGTTTTGTTGATGTGTCCCTCTCGTAGGCCTTTAGAATCTATCTAGGGGTACGAGTTTCTATTTTGAACTCTTAACTGTGATGTGCATGTTTAAAACTGGTGCTATCAATTTGGCAGAATAATAGAAGTTGATATGATTTTTAAAACTTGAGCTGAACTTGTCCTTGTGGTAAATTGCTTTTGACACTTAATTGATTACTTATTAAGCAATTTTACTACAAAATGTTTCCTTGACAAAAATGTTTAATTGGCAAAGTGTGTTCTGAACGGTTATTTGGCTAGTCCTTCGGGATTGATAACATTACTTGCATACTCATATATATCCAAAACACCCAATTGTGAGATTTCATCATTTCATATATAGTGTGTCAGGTGACGGTTTTGGTTTGTTTGCCTCGTAAATACGTCCCTCTCTTAGGCTCTTGGATTTATTCAGGAGTAAGGGTTTTCATTTTAATGCCCTGCACTAGGATGTGTGTGTTTGAGGTAATTTTTTAGCCATTTCAGAGTTCTTTTCTTGATAAGAGTATACCGGTGATGTGTTGATTCTAGAACTTAGCCTGGTGATCGTGACGGGTACATTGGATGACAAATTGACATTTAGGTTTGACCATACTTTTTATTTCTTTCTTTTCATTTTTCTTTTGTATATCCATATCCCTAATATACAACCTTATACATATACTTGTCTATATTCACACAATTTTCTTTTCTTTTATACCTTAGCAATATATACACATATACATCACTATAACTTACCTTTCCATTGTATAAATCCACCTATTCATGTAAACTTTACCTAATTATACCGATAGTCTAATCTAAGGGGCCATTGATTGTCATTGGTTTGTTTGGATGGTTTGGGAAAGTTTTAGTGGGTTGATTTGTGGAATATTCTTGTCTATGAGAATATGTAAATGGGTTAAGTTATTGAAGATTGTCTTGGATTGTTCAAACAAAGAAAGTGAAGTGTTATAGGCATGTTTATCATTGTAAGAAGGTATCTAATAGTAGAGTAAAAATGGTTCAAAAAGAATAAAAAGAATTGAAAAACAGAATAATTAAAAAAAAAATGAAAGAAAGAACTTGGGCTACTAGTAGGCATTTCTCATTTTTAAATGTCTAGAAAGTTGTTGTATCACTATTTTGGAAGATTTGGTTGATTGTAAGTTGTTTGAAGTTGATGCACCACAATGGTGTCGGGCTTGCTTGGTATTTTGGAGGTGTTCGCGGGATAGCATCTTATGGGTTAGTGGTTTGTTGGCAATCAATGGTATGGGTTGATTAGACTATTTTGTTCATATCCAATATAACTTATACTATAAATTCTTACCTTTCACTTTCATCCAATAAATCTCCTATATTCTATTGTACATATCCCTGATACATAGCCTTAGTTTAACTAGACAACCACCCTTTATGCCTATTTTGACGATGTACTTGATCCTTGCGCCTCAATTGTGGAGTGACGATCCTAGTTCAAGCCTATGGTAAAAGAGTATACATCACGACTAAGCTATGAGTGATTCTTCATATATTCAACCCGAAAGTAAGTTTGTTGGATTAGAATTATATTGATAGGATTGTTTGTTCTCATTTATGCTTAGTTGATTATCGTGGCTTGCGGATTGTTCAGGTATTGTCAAATATTTCGAGTTTTCATTTAAGATTAAAACTGCTTCACCCGCTTTTTGTCATTTGAAATGCTTGGTGTTGCTTCTTTTTGATAATTGTCACTTGTTTGATAGTTTGATTGTCAAGGATTACTTTTTCTTAAATTTCGGATTTGCTTGAGGACAAGCAATGCTCAAGTGTGGGGGGATTTGATGTGACTAATTTATACCCATTACCCACATCCTTATTGGCCTATTTCTTATGCGTTTTAAGTATAGTTTGTATGCATTTGGCGCGTTTATGGTGATTGTTAGTGTTTACAGGCTCTAAACAGGTTACGCGTTCATTTGGTGCAATTACGAAGGGTTATTGGCCTAGAAGTTGATTTGAATGATTGAGAGTTGATTTAAGTGGAAAAGACGGCGAAGCTCAGCTTGTATTCGAGATCGAAAGAAGTTTGTCTTACACAAGCTATGACTGCGCCGCAGTGGAGGGAGGCTATGCCCACTGAGTCGCAGTCCATATCCACGGAAAAAAGTGGAACACACCCCACTGCGCCGCAGTGGGGGTTGCACTAGGACGACTGTGCCGCAGTCGAATCAAAGGGAAAAAAGGCCGAGGAATCAGACTGCGCCGCAGTGGAGGGTGCGTAAACCCACTGCGCCGCAGTCACCTTGAAGTCAAAGTAAAACAAGACTCACTGCGTCGCAGTGAGGGAAGATGAAGCCCATTGTGCCGCAGTGGGAGCACGGGGGCAGAAGGGTTGGATCGGTTTCTGCATTAGATTTTGAAGGAGTATAAAAGCAAAAACCCTAGTTCGAAAATAGGTTATCAAAAATCTTTCTAGGAGATGTTCTACAAGGGTTCTTCAATCTCCAATCAAGATAATTTCTTAGGCGGATTCGTTGAAGATTCACGGGCACCCATCTAGATCGTATCTACTTACTGTCTTGCAATTTATTTTTCATCAAACGATTGGTACATCATGTTTCTCTTCTATTTTATTTATTATTGTGGATTGATCATGAGTGGCTAAACGTTTAATCATCCACCTTGATGAAACGAGACGGATAATGTGATTGCAATATTTTTAATTCAAAAGAGTTTATTTAATTACCGTTGTTCTGTGATCTTGATGATGTTAATTCTTTTTATTAATTATTTTGATATTGGTTGCATATAATTCTTCGTTGGTGGTACCAATTGAATGTGTATGTGATTTTTAAACGGTTACTTGTATATAAGTAATTATCACTAGTTCACGGTATGATAGTGAATATCATTTTAAAAAAAGATTAATTTTGTCAACGTGATTGATATCGGTTGGTGGTACCACGTTATTGTCATATAGGTTCAATTGATAATTTGATAGTCAATAAAACTGATTGTTGGAAGAATTGTCTTTGTTTTGGTGGTACCGGCTTGGGTAATTTAACTAGCAGTTAGGTGATTCGGTATTTTGTTCACGGTTGGTGGTACCACGTTATTGTCATATAGGTTCAATTGATAATTTGATAGTCAATAAAACTGATTGTTGGAAGAATTGTCTTTGTTTTGGTGGTACCGGCTTGGGTAATTTAACTAGCAGTTAGGTGATTCGGTATTTTGTTCACGGTTGGTGGTACCACGTGAACACCTTAATCTTGTCACAATTATCTTTAAACACTAGAGAATTTGTTCTTAATCAAATGCAATCACATTTGAAGTCGAGGGAAGTCAAGGTGGATGACTTTTAGTTATATTGTCTGAAGTTCTTTACAAATTTATGTAATTATTTTGCAAACCAATTTTACTTTAATTGTCAAGAGGATTTTCAAAGCAACACACGTTTTCCAAACCATTCCATAAGCAACTAGTCATTTCCAATCACTAAGAACGAACTCAGACTTATCTCTTAACTATATTACAAACGATCGGGTCCACTGCCCGTGAGTGCGTAGTAGTGAGTTTTTAGGTAGTTCTAGTTTTATAAATTTAAAGCTCGATTTTGCACTTCACTTACAAACATGTATAGATAGAAGTCTGAAATGCATGTACTATTTCAGAACAAATAGGGGGAATTTGTTAGGTCGTAAATTGACCAAGTATAATTTGTTTAGAAATAGCTGAAGTTCAGTGAAGATATTTGTACAGAATTATGAAATCATTCAGAATTAGTTCACTGAAGCTTCGCTTCAGATCAAGATCAGCCTAAACTGAAGACATTCATTCTGAAGTCGAAGACTGAAGACTGAAGAAAGAGAATCATCTCAGAAGCAGAGCTAAGAGAAGATTCTATTTGATCGAAGACTGAAGCATCTCAGTGTAAAGTACTTACAATACTTTACACCAAATACGAGGAAGCCTTTTTACTTTATCTCTCTTTATCCAGTTATTTCCAAAACACCTGGTAAAGTGATAGATTGAGTAAAAGGTTGGGAATAAAGTGTGAAACGTCACATCAAATGACTTTCACACTCCTTAACACACGCTTTAAGGAATCAATTTGAATTCCTTAAAATGTATCCCAATCACGTATTGTACGGACAAGTCCACATCAGCTTGGACTTTGTCTATAAATACAAGGCTTCTCACAAATTGCAAAATGTTGGAACTTTTGACATTGCAACTTGTGAGATATACTCTAAGTAATTCTTACGAGTATTTCCAAGTTATTTAGATCACTTGTATTTCAAGGTTGTTTAGATATTTTTACCTTTGTGATTATCTTTGTTCCGCAACAACCTTTGTATTTGTTTATATCAATAAATCAAATACATTGAAAAGTACATCGTGTCTCAATGTCACATACTTGATTATATATATATATATATTATTTATATAGTTTCAGCACCTTTTGTTTCTCGCAATTTACTTTCAATTAGTTACTTTGTTGTTAATATCCACATCTGGATCGCATTCTTAACTGATCATACTCCAGGTTAGAATTGCTTGCCAGTTGGGTTTACTTGTCATTTATCTTAATTTGGGACTCACATAAATCTACGATCGAGTACAAGGACTATTGTTAGAAAAGTTGTTTAAACAATGCAATTCAAAGTAAATGGGGGTTGTGACCATGTCGTCACTTTGCTTTGAAAGTTAGTTGGAAGAAATGAAATCAAGTTAGTAATTCCGGAGAATTAATCGAAAAGAGTTTTGTTTTAAACAGAAAGATTAAAGGTCATCTATCTCGAATCCACTCGACAACAGTTCAGGTTGCACATAATGAAGCTCAAATCCAATTCAGCTGACAATGATAATCGTGACTAAATAAAGACAAAACCTGGTATTACCAACGTTTGCAAAATCATTTAAATCACGTAATTAATCAGTTCTTTGTAAAAGTTGGTACCATTAATGCTTAGAACAATTTCCCTAACCAACTAGATTATTTGATTACCGAATTAACAATTGTATCTATGTGAAGACAACGTGATACCACCAACCGTTAATCAACACGTTGACAAAACAATTTTTTTTTATTAAAATGACATTCACTATCATACCATAAACTAACAACAATCGATTAAAGATAAATACTTGAAATCACATATAAATTCAACTAGTACCACTAACCAAGAACATATATATATATATGTATATATATATCATCAATATCACAATAATATTTAATAAAGAAACAATTCATCAGGATCTCGACATAACGATAGTTTAAATCGACTTTGAATTAATAAAATTATGCAACGTCACATAATGTCTTATTTCATGATGATAAAGTGGTTAGCTACTCATCATTATTGAAATAAATCATATTGTACCAACAATCTTAATTAATTCAGGAAGCAAAGATGAATCGTTAAATAAATATTGATGTTCTCTAACAACGAATGATAGGAGTTGACCTCCAAGAGCCTTGAATTCATATTTGTGTTTTTCTGGGTCAAAAAGTGGCTAAAAGCTCAAAAGTCCCGTCCATAGTGAATGAAAGAAAGTATATATAAGTAATCAGCATGTAACGGCCATTGCAAGGCTTCCTCCCGTCTAACGCCCGTTAAGAAAGGTCTTAAGGGCCGTGACACTTTCTAATGGCCATTATAGTGGGTAACACATCACTGCCATGACAACCCTTAAGGGTCATTAGAGCTGATGATAGTCTTTCACTTGGTCCTTCTAACGGGAGTTAAGCATTGTAACATCATGATTTCTTCATTTTATCCTTCTCTTTCACCACATCTTGCATCCGGTTCATTCAAAAACTTCACTTAATTCTTCTTAAAGTCGTCTATTGGCCATTTTTGTCCTTCTCGCATGCTATAGATATGAAATTCACACATATCATAAAACATCGAAAATACAAGCAAAAGACTTATAATTAAGTATAATATAGCCTAAAAATCATTCGGGAAATATGTATATATTTAGTCGCATTGAATCACCCCACAATTAAGCGTTGCTTGTCCTCAAGGAATTCAAACTTCAAATCCATAATTCCTTTGGTACACAAACTTGAAAAACAACTCGGTAATAAAAAAAAAAGCTAAACCATTAATGATGAACTTATTTAAAATGGTTAACCAGTTTTAAGCTTAAATAAAAAATGAAACATTTGACAATACCCGAATAATTCACAAGCCTCAATAACACGACTAAGCACTAATTAATCGAAACAATTATATCTCAACTATCCTACTCCAACTAACAGACTATTGGGGTTGAATATTGAATAAATCACTCAAGGCCTAGTCGTGATGCATAATATTTTACCATAGGCTTGTTCCTGCATCATCTCTACAGCGACGTGGCGTAAGCACCTAGACAACTATCAGAAGAGGTCTTTAAAGGGTTGTAACAAACTCTGAAGGCTAAACAGGGTAATTAACAAAAGGTATGGAAATTTGGGATATAAATTGGTGTTAAAATGAAATAACACAACAATTAACACAGTTATCACAAAATAGTCTAATCCAAAGAACCCATGTCATCAGTTTCCAACAGTCAAAAAACCTAGAGACATTGTCCCGACAATATCTCTCAATTGACCGATATATACCGACACCATTGTGGTGTATGAAATTCGAACGAACCAATCAACCATGACTAACCAATTTGGGCTTAAACAAACATGCCAACTGTTAGGTCCAGTTTCGATTGAAACTGGCCAGTCTCTAGTTGCATCTGGAGACCAGAAGATTTCCCTAGAAATATATTGAAGTCTAGTTGCGATGTACAGTTAATGCAACTGAAGACTTCCTCCAGTTGAGATCTGATCAAACCTGAAGACATTCCAATTGAAGTCGAAGACAACAAATGAAAGATAGAGAATGACAATGGCAGTGAAGCCCAGTTGACATTCTATTCAGATGGAAACTGGAGAGCATCATTTTAAAGCCTATACAACGCTTTACACTGATTACAAGGAAGACCTTTTTGCTTTATGCAACTTTAAGTAGACAATATCATTTGTTTATGATTAAAGTGCAAAAGTGCATAAAGCAGGTTGGATAAAGTAACATCTTGACTTACCTTATCAAGTATTTCAAAGGAATTCAACTAGTTTCCTTAAATGCTGTCAACCATATCTATACGAAAAAGTTGGAATCCCAATACCAACTTTGTCTATAAATAGAGGTCATTACACAACAAGAATATAACTTTGCATATTCAGACTTCTGCAATATTTTTGGTGAACTTGTGCAATATTCTATCAATCGTAAAAAGGAACACTTCACAACTTAAGTGTTTCAATTGTGAAAGAGAATTTCGAAGTATAGATCAATTGTATTTCATAGGTTGTTAGGATATTTACATTTATGTATTATCTTGGTTCTGCAACAACCTTGTATTTTATTTAACATCAATAAATAAAATACATTTGAAAATTATAACTTGGTCTCACCATATTTACTTTATTGTACTTACTTATTGCATTGTCATTTACTTATTGTCACAATTTAAGTTATCTAACCAAGGACTTGGTATACATTAACTATAATTGGTCGTCTCTAGTTCAGTGTTTATATTGCAAAGAATCTCACCATTGACATAGAGGTGTCTTCAGTTAGTACCATCTCTTGAGTTAGGACTTATAAGTGGTATCAGAGCAGAAGGCTAACATAATTGCCTAGATTTGCTAGGATGTCTACTACTGAAGGTGAGAACGGTTCTGGTCATAAAGAAAACACTAATGTTAACAAAACTGTTCCTAATCAAAATGTTAATCAAACCGTTAATACCAACCCTCCTCCACCTCTTCCAAATGCCCCCAACCATGTCCATGTCCATTATTCAAATACTCCTGTTCCCAAATTTGATGGGAATGGTGACACATTTGTGATAGGCCAGAATGCTGCTGCATTTTGGTAGGATAGAGAGATATATGTTAAAAATCCTCAAGGATGGACCATATATATACCCATGTCTCTTAGGGTAAGTCCTCTTCTTGATCTAACTGGAAGAAGAGGCTCTAGAGAAAAACCTGAAGACCACAGGTCAGATGAGGATAATAGACTGGTAGACCTGGATACCAGACTGAAAAACATGATCCTTGCTGCTGTCCGTGAAGACCACACTTGTGTTGTTTCCCAGTGCTAAGGCAATGTGGGATGAATTAGTCATTCAGTTTGAAGAAGGTGATGACACCATTGTCACCAGAAAAGTTGCCTTAAACAAGAAGTATGAATCCTACCAAATGAGAGTCTGACTGGTACTTATACCAGATTTACTAGCCTCATCAATCAGTTAAGAGGTTTGGGTATTGAAAAAGACAAGGACATCCTTCTTGAGAAATTCTGTGATATTCTTCCATCTAAATGAGAAAATATGATTCTTGTCTTAAGACAAGGTAAAACCCTACATAGTCACACTCTTGCATCCCTCTATGGAGCTTTTAGATTCACTGAGGATAACAATGCTACAAGACTTGTGGCTGAGCAGGATGCCATGAACCATCCCCAGAGTTCCAAGTTGACCAATTTCACTGGACAACCTTGCGCTGCTTTAATATCTGCTGAGAATGTCCAGTTACATTCTATGAAGGAGATGTTAAGCAATTTGCTGAACTCTGGGTTGACCACTTAAATCAGTATTGGTTGTGATGAAAATAATTGTAGATGCAATTTCTGAGCACCTTTTATTGTCCGTCGCAATGCAATTCTATGGGCTGATTATGAAGAAGAAAAGATGTCTTCAAGGTCGTGATGACGTCAGCACGAGGCAACAGGTCGTGATGACGTCATCATCACCTCGTGATGACATCAGCACGAAGTTGCTAGTTCGTGTGAAGGAGCTTAAAGCCTACGAACGAGATTGAAGCCCAGCCCGTTTCTACAGCCTATATATACTAGAATTAGGTTACAATTGTGTTTTAACGATCTTAGTTGCAACAGATTTCGTTCATAGCGCACGAGGTAGAGATCTATACCTCGTGCCAGTCAGATGTATACTCATTTGGTGTAATATCCATATGATTAATGATATTACAAGTTATGCATCTGTGTTTATCTCTTGTTCTTTGTTCAATTCGTGATTATATGTTCATAACTTTACAGAAGCTTCAAAGACAAATCTAAGTGGATTCCGCACACTTAGATGTTGTTAGATCGTGATTTAATCGGTCCAAACCGTACTTTCAACACTAACGATGATGATCTGGTAGCCATGATTGCTAAAACCTTTAATAGGTTCAAGCATAAATCTAATAGATTTAATGGTTCCAACAATGCTTCCAGCTCCAATTCTTTGGACAAGGCCAATCTTACATGTTATAAGTGTGGTAAGAAAGGTCATTTTATGAAGGAATGCAGATCTATTAAGAAAGAAAAGGAAAAGAACAAATGCATGATGGGAAACACTGAAGGGAAGTGAGAACTCTCTAATGATTCATCAGATGATGAGGAAGAGATTAGGGATATGTATTTCATGGCACTGGAAGATCAACAACAACATCTGGTGAAAGATGATGTCATTGCAGGGAGATGGGTGGATATCATTTTGAAAAAGGTATGTGATTATAACAACCAGTATGACCCAAAACTAAAACTGGATATTGCTGAATCACTTAATGGTGATTTATTGTTTGTTGAAACTGTTAGAATTGAATGTGAAAGATATATGGAGACAGTTCTAACTGAATTAAATAATTTGAAACCTCAATTAAATGATTTACAAAGCATCCAGTTGGCTCTTAAGGAGTCAGTTTTACAAAATGAGGTTCTTGAACTTGAAAACCAAAAATTAAAATCTGATCTGGAAAAGGAACACATGGTTATCAAGTCATGGGTAAGAGCATCTGGAAAGAATTATGATGCATTTTCTAGAATTATTGATGGCCAGAAAAATGCATGGACATCTGGAGATGTGCAAATGGCTGCACTCATACCAGATCTTCATGCATTACCTCCAAGTCTTATAACTGAAACACCTTATGACCAAACTAAGACTGTCAAAATTGAATATGTTGAGACCACCACTGTTGAGGTCAAAACTGGAGCCAAACTGGCTAAAGCTCCAGTTAATAAGGCTGCTGGTGAAAAACCTTTACCTCAAAAGTCGAAGGAGCCCAAGAATCCCAAGAAACAAACTGAACCTAAGTCCAAGGTTCAGGTGTCTGTTGAAAATGATATTTTGTTGAAACTGGACAGTTAACTCCAACTTTTGTCTAGGCAGGTTCAGAGTTGTACTGCCAGAATAAAAAATCTGGAAGGAGCCTCGTCTTCTTCAGTGGAAAAACAAAGTGTCAAAACCTTTTCCAAATCAAAACAGAAAAAAAAGGTTCCATCTGGAACCAAAACTGAAAATAAAAAGCGGAACAAATACCATGTACCAATTATCTTTACTCCTGGATCTGGAGTTGTTTAACATGCTCCAGATTCAGCCTCCAGTTCCACCCCTCAACAATCAATTGAGGCTCCTCAGGTGAAGTCCAGTGAACCCATTAAGAAAAGATGGGTTCACAAAAATAAATAATGATTTTGTGGGTATGCAGGGCGATCGAAAGAAACATATCTGGTATTTGGACAACGCAGCTGGCCGGACTATGACCGGATGTAAGCCCCTACTGGAAGAGTTCACTGTCCAAGATGGACCGACAGTGACATTTGGTAATGATGGTAGTGGAAAAACTGAAGGATATGGTGTGCTTAATAATGGACAAGTCAAATTCACTAAAGTTGCATTTGTAAATGGTTTGAAATATAACCTGATCAGTGTAAGTAAACTGTATCATGATGGTTTCAGAGTTTTGTTCGATATTGCACAAGGCACCATATTTAACAAGGATTGGCAAGTGGTAATGATTGCACCAAGAAAGGGAAATGTGTACATAATGGATATGGAACCAGCTCCAAAAGAGCATTGTTTCTATACCAAGGCTGATGAGGACACCAATTGGTTATGGCATAAGAGATTATCCCATCTAAATTTCAAAAATATTAATAAGTTGTCTCGAAAACAACTGGCAGATGAGATACCTCTCATTTCTTTCAAGAAAAGGAAAGGCTATGTCCAGGGTGTGAGATGAGCAAACAGAAAAGGGCCAATTTTAAAACCAAGCAAAACTTTAGTATCACTGAACCTCTTCACATGCTTCATATGGATCTATTTGGTCCAGTGAATGTTCAAACTAGAGCTGGAAAACGTTATACTCTAGTTGTCGTTGATGAATTCACCAGATTCTGTTGGGTGATATTCCTTAGAGGGAAAAGTGATGCAGCTCCTGAAATCATCTCTCTCATCAAAAGAATTGAACTCAAGTATACTCACAAGGTGTGTTAGTTGAGAAGTGATAATGGTATAGAATTTCAGAATAAAGTACTTGAATCATTTTGCAATGACACTGGCATCTCTCAAAACTTTTCTTCAGCTCACTCTCCAGAGCAAAATGGTGTTGTTGAAAGGAAG
Source organism: Erigeron canadensis (assembly GCF_010389155.1). Lineage (NCBI taxonomy): Eukaryota > Viridiplantae > Streptophyta > Magnoliopsida > Asterales > Asteraceae > Erigeron > Erigeron canadensis. The sequence continues at coordinate 9,440,567 of NC_057763.1, forward strand.
AATCGTACCTTTATTGAAGTCGCAAGAAGTATACTATCTGAATCTGGTCTTCCCACAAGTTTTTGGGCTGAAGCAGTGGCAACAGCTTGTCACACTCAAAACATGCCAGTCTATAAAAGACACAAAAAGACTGCCTATGAAGTGCTCAGGAATCGAAAGCCAAATATTGGATATTTTCATGTATTTGGCTGTCCAGTCTATATTTTAAAAGATTGCAGTCAGCTAGGGAAATTTGATGCTAAAGCTGATGAAGGAGAGTTTGTGGGCTATTCAGATATACGCAAAGCCTTTAGAGTTTATAATTATAGACTCCAAAGGTTCATGAATCAATTCAAGTTACATTTGATGAATCAAATGATAAACCTTGATATGTCTCTAGTTATTCCAGATGATTTTGGTGTATCTGACCCTGTTCATCAGTCAGTTACTACACCAAAAGATGTTTCCAGTAACAAAGACTTGGAACCAGTTGTTAAAAAGACCTCCAGTGACACTCCACTTTATCCTTCCATCAGTTTAAATTTACCACAAAAACTGGTGATTGGATCTGATGTTCGTGCCACTCCACTATTAGAACCAGTTTAGACACCAAGTTCTCCAGTTGTTCAAGAAATGCCTTCAATTGAAGAATTCCATGGTGCAAATCGTGACCTCATTGACTCTAATGAGGATATTGAAGAAGTCTGGACTGATCCTCCACCAGTTGCAACAACTGAGGAGGTTCCTCAGGTTACTTGCACTGATATTGTTGTACATCAACCTAGTCAATACACTAAATGGACGCAAGCACATCCAATTGAGCAGATAATTGGAGATCCAAGTAGTGGGGTTTAGACTAGAAGAGCCACAAGTGAAAAATGCTTGAACATCACCTTCTTATCATTGTTTGAACCGAAGAAGATTGACAAGACTATGGCAGACCCAAGCTGGGTAGAAGCTATGCAAGAAGAGCTTATCCAGTTTGAAAAGAACAATGTTTGGGAACTTGTTCCTTATCCACCAGGGTTGAAGCAAGAACCCATTGGTACAAGATGGGTCTACCGAAATAAGATGGATAAACATGACAATGTTGTTAGAAACAAAGCCAGATTGGTAGCTAAGGGTTATTGTCAAGCAGAGGGTGTTGACTTTGATGAGACTTTTGCTCTAGTTGCTAGACTTGAAGCCATAAGAATCTTTTTGGCTTATGCAGCCCATCTGCAGTTCAAGGTCTACCAGATGGATGTCAAAAGTGTTTTCCTAAATGGAACATTGGAAGAAGAAGTGTATGTTAAGCAGACTCCAGGCTTCATCAATGAGAAGCATCCTCACTGGGTATATAGATTGAACAAAGCTTTCTATGGTCTTAGACACGTTAACTAAACATCTTCTTAAACATGGCTTTCAAAGGCTGCAATAGATAACACATTGTTCATTCTGAAAGAAATAGGTAATATCTTATTGGTACAAATTTATGTTGATAACATTATATTTGGATCAACTGATGATGCAATGTGTAAAAAGTTTTCAAAAATTATATCAACTAAGTATGACATGAGTTTAATGGGTGAATTAACATTGTTCTTGGGTCTTCAAATTAAACAAACCAAAGATGGTATTTTTATTAACCAAGAGAAATATGTCAGAGATTTGTTAAGAAAATACATATCCCTTCGAAAACTACACCAATTACAGTACCATTGAATTTGGAATCTGACCCAAATGGCAAATCAGTGGACCAAAAAGAATATAGATTTCAGTCTCTATGTCCACTGATGAAGCAGAGTTCTGTGGCGTTAGCAGTCGCAGTTAGCTTTGCTATGATAGGGGATATCCTTCTCAATCCTGTCATAGCCTGGTGTGACGCGCGGGACGCCTCCCCCCCACTTAGTCCACCGGGGTAGGCTCTTCCTATTCCCGAGGCACCACCTCCTCCACATTTCTGCGGCCAGTTGCTGTGCCCAGATTCTCTGGATCAAGAATTAGTTATTAGATTACGATCTAAAATACAAAAGAATTCCAATCTTTTGTGACAACACCAGTGCAATTGCTATTTCTCACGACCCAGTGATGCACTCCAGAACAAAGCATATTGACATCAGGATTCGTGATCATGTTATGAAAGGAGATATTGAAATTCATTTCATCCCCACTTACAAACAATTAGCTGATGTTTTTACAAAATCTCTCGATGAGAAAACTTTTAATCATCTTATCAGCGAATTGGGAATGCTAAATCCTTGAAACTGGAAAATTTTTTATGAACGCACCAGTGACACTGATGAAGTTCTCCAGTTAAGGAGGTACCGATGATCTTTGCTCGCCAGGCTATCAAACACCTTTGTGATACTATCCTGGCACTAATTGACATCTGGGTCATCATTCTAGGGGGAAAAGACTCAAAATATTTTTCTGACTAAAATTGTTTTTGTTTGAAAAATTGCAACTGGAGAGCTCTCCAGTTGAAACTGGCATGGACTAATCCTCCAGTATACATGTTTAGTCTTGTCTTAAAACTGGAGGTCAACCAGATTTTCATAGAATACTTGGTCAATTTTTGTGACACGTGATGGTACTCGAGTGTTTTAACCTACTCACAACTGTCACATGATGTGTCATCACCATGTTGTAAAAAGATGCACTTTTTATTAGGATTGTGAAAATGTAAGTCCCAACTATTACTAGATGGGTGCTGAAGACACCTATATGTCAATGGTGAGTGAACTTTGCATCACAATCAATTAATCTGGATATGACCAGTTTAGATTGATTGTGTACCAGGTTAACTGGAGTTAATATATTAAGGTGACAGAGTGTGTAAGTCAATACAATGCAATAATATAAATGACAAGTATATAAATTGGTGAGACAATATGTAATTTTCAAGTGCATTTTATTTATTAATTGTTTAAATAAAATACAAGGTTGTTGCGGAACCAAGATAATACAAAAATGTAAATATCCTAACAACCCATGAAATACAATTGATCTAAACTTGGAAATTCTCCTAAACAATCGAAACACTTAAAGTTGTGAAATGTTCCTTTTTACGATTGAGAGAATATTGCACAAGTTCACCAATATTGCAGAATGTATGTGATTGCAAAGTTGTGAAAATGCTTGTGCAAGGTCCTCTATTTATAGTCGAAGATTGAGCATTGGGATCTCAACTTCGACATAAATATATGGTTGACATCACACAAAAGTATTGTTAAATATTCCTTTGTGTGTGCTAAATAAAGTAAGACAAAAGGTTACTTTATTCAACCACTCTACATCTTTGCACTTTTATCCAGAGACAAGATTATTGTCCGGTTAAAAGGATGTAGTGTAAAAGGTCCATTGCCAATCTCTGTCTTCCATTTGTTGTCTTCGACTTCAACTGGAAGGTCTTCAGATTCTAGTCTTCAGATCTCAACCGGAGGAAGTCATCAGTTGCTAAAACTGTACAATGCAACTGGACTTCTAATATTTCGGACAATTCTGCAAGCTCTCCAGATGTCGCTGGAGAGCTCCAATTTATAGCTTAAATTGGACCTAACAAATTCCCCCTAATTGTCCTGAAATATTGCCAAGTATTTTCAAACTTGTTTCTATACAAGTTTAAGTTTGAAATACTTGAGTTTGATAAAACCTATTAAGTTTCCAAGACATTTTTATAGATCATCAAATGTCTTGGGTTTAGTTTTAATTGTTTGTAGATTTTATCAGATATCTAACTTGTGAGTTACAATCTGGCAACTTGTATATACACAACTTTTACAAAGAAGTTACAAGAAAGTAAATAAAGTTACAAGCAGATAGTTAGAAGGAAAACTTAAACTGATGGCCTCCCAACCTTTTTCAGCCTTGTTCTTCTTCTGCCTCCCTTCCAGCAATCTCAACATCTCCACATGCTCTGAATGACCATACTGATGGACATCAGGGTTCTCAGTTGTTTTCTTAGGTCCACCAAAGTATTGTACCTCAACAACAAAATGTTTAGCACCAGGCTTGATCGAAACTTTAACATCAGTGATCTTACCTCTATTGTGCCTTCGACGCTGTACATCAGACAAATATGTGCGAGCCTCTGATTCATTTGTCAGTTTAATCTTGCTCGTGCTCAGTTTTTGAGTAGCAGCTCGAATATCATCAGTTGTGGGTTCAGATGGTTCTACCTAAGTCCTCAGATTTGCATCCCTTGATAAAGCTTTTTGTTTTCTTCCTTTGGACTTGGGTGGAGTCAATACTTTGCTGACCGCCTTCTTTACCTGTTCAGTTCTCTTGAGAATCCCTTCTGACCTTATCTGTTTGGCCTTCTCCACCGATACATTCAAACACTTGGCATCAAGTCCAGCCTCATCATCTTGATAGTGTTTGTCGAGTTCAACTTCAAGCATCTCCTTCATTGCATTGACTATCCTTGGATCTTCTTTGATTTTCTTATATTCCACAAGTGTCAAGCCAAGGAGTTGAGCATCAGTTACATCAACAAGAGGGGTTGGAAGATTTTTCCTTGATTCGAATTGATTCGCCTTCATTTGTTTCTTCCTTTCCTTGACCAGTAACTGGAGGCAATAAATCAACATTGCCAGTTTCCAACATGGGTGCATCGGTGGCAGGTTCCATAGATTCATCAGTAGCAATGGCGTTTCCCTTATCCACATTCCCCTTCACCACATCATCAAACAATTCAATCACCTGCTCACCAGCCTCAGTACTGGTAGAAACAACTATCTCCTTTCCTGCACCTGAAGTTTCAACAAGAGTGCGAGGGGCATGAACAGACCTTTCCCCTTTGGCAGCATCTAGTCCTTGCCTTATAGCTTCAAAATCGGCATGACTGGAGGGCAAGCGATCTAGAGGCTGCCATGATTGCATTGTCTTGCACTCTTTGAAGACTCCACATATCATGCGAACTGTCCTCCACAGATGATTGATCTCTTGTGACTGAGTCATTACGTTTCCACTTGTTTGTTCTTGACTCTTTAAGATTTGTTTAAGTATGGAGAGATCATCTGGAGAAAGCCCAGTTGCAGGGACTTCCTTAACAACTTCCTGCACAACCTCTTTACCTTTACCAACTTTAGTGGTCAGATTTGATATAGCAGTTGAGTGTTCAGACACTTTGCTGGCCAGTGTATCAAGACTGCACCTCAACCGATCGATCTCAGATGTAATGGGAGTGAGATCAACCTGGGGCGCTGCAATCTTGGTGATCTCAGACATCACCTTTTCAATCAAACTTCTCTCATTGGTAGCCAAAGTTTCTTCAATCTTGAGACCCACTGAAGAGGCCAACTGACTGCCAAGTTCAGTCACATCTAGGCCAGGTTTGTTACACAATTCTTGCACCTGCCTTTCCAAATTTTTAATATCAACCTCTGATGATCTGATAGTATTGTTCAGTAGGTTGGATATTGATGATGTGACTCCAGATTGAGTCAGTGCGAATGCCTCCCTTAAAGATGTTGCCAGTTGGTTGGAGGATTCCACTAACTCATTTAGCTTACCAAACACCAAGTCCTCATTAGCTGAGAACTTGTTAATCCCCAGGTCAACCACTTTGACATTCTGCATATGATCCTTTTGGTACCTGGAGAGGGACTTGGTGTTATTGTCAAGTGTCTTTTGAATCTCCTCAACCGTCGTGAGAAGGTTCGAGAGATCGGCTTGGAAAGACACAAATTGGCTTTCCAGTGACTGAGGAGAAGGTGTCACTGGACCAGCCCGAAAAGCTACAGGTGCAACTGGATGAGGTATGACAATATTTGGTTCTCCAGTTGTAGTAGCATCAGTTGATAGAAGGGAAGGGGTTGTAGAAATGAAGGGAAGAGATTCAAATTGTCGTTCATGCTGAGAATGCTCAGGTGTGAACGACGACGATGGTGGTGTTAGGATGTGTCTATTTCTAGGCACACCCATAGAAGAAAGTAGTCGGCGAGAGGCGAATATTGGAGGTATATCTGAGCTTTGTAAGTTAGTTGGGGAAACTGAAACTTGGGGTTCTTGGGGTTGACCAAGGAGAGAAGGGAGCTGATCAAGTACAGTTGCATCAACCATCTCCTGGTCAGATAAAGTCTCAGATGAATCCGAAGACTCAAGCTGAAACTCACCCTCATTTATGCCAAGATCCATAAATGTTGGGGGTGGCTGAACAGGTTGTTCAGACTCCTGATGACCAGTTTGAGTAACCTCAATGGTTTCATCAGTTATGGGATCCGTTGCCAAGGCATCTTCTCCCTGGAAAGAGGTAACTGGAGCCTCAACTACAACTGCTCTTTCCTCAGTTGCAGTATCACTAGCTGTGGCTTCAGAGACTACAGTCACAGGCTGTGACTGGTCAGATGTAGCAAGTCCTGATCTGGATCTTCTTCTACTTTTGGTAGATCTCCTTGCTTTTGGAACCGCCTGGATACCTGAGGGGAGATCTCCAACTTCTGCCACAGTCACATCACCGGCAGACGAACTAGTGGGTCCCTCATTATTTTGAGGCCCGCCTAGTTGCCTTTCTGACTCACCAGATGGTGGTGCATCAGTTCTAGAGAATGCAAGAAGCATTCTAGGGGAAATCTGGACTTGATTAGAAGTGGACGCAAGATTGTCCAGATTCCTTAATACTTCTGGCACAGAGAATAAGGATTGTGTATTATTGTATTCTTCTCTGCCCAGAATATGGATGAAACAAAGAGATAGAAATCTAGAGAATGGGACACAAGGACCCCTGTAGCCTTTCAACTTAAATACCAGGCTTCTAAACAGGATATTAGCAAAATCCACCCTCAGTCCATTCCATAGGCAGTAAGCCATCGCTGCCTGGAAGGAGTTTATCTGGTGCAAACCACCAGAACTCCCCCCCAAACTTTCCACCAAGTGGACCATGAAGTACTTCTAGGATGGTGAAAGCCCTCTCATAGTAATAGATCCCTTGGTCTTCAATACATACCCCTCAACAACCTCTTTATTTCCCATGTCAAGAAAGACCTGACGGAAATTGATATTTGAAGGAATCACCACTGGAATTTGATCTTGTCTCCAGTAATTGAGGTTAAGGGCCTCCCTCAATGTTCCAGTGGTGATGGTACACGGGACTGACCCATCCTTTAAAGAAAAGGAGATGGATGAGCAGTCATCAGAAAGAGAAGCAGTGTACCAAAACTCGCACAAGTAGTCGTGAAACAACTTGCTTAGGTTCAGAGAAAAGGCATGGCTGAGGGGAGAAATCCGAAGAAAGGATTGGATTTTCCCAATAAGAGAGTCAGTGGCCTGGTGGCCTTGAAGAGATGCCATTGGATTATTTGGATTTAATTTAATTAATTTTGAACTAATGGGAGCACCAATAGCACGAGTAACATTTTGTGATGGAGTATACTCAGCAGTGAGTAGATTCACATCACGGGAACGAGATGAAGAAGGAGATGATTTAGGAGCCATTTGTGATATTGGATTTAGGGTTTTGGATTTAAAGAAGAAAGAGAGAAGGGGATCTCGAATTGTGAATGATTGGAAGAGTAAATGAAAGGAATTTTGAGTGAAGTAAATGAGAAGGATATTTGGTGGGGGTATATATAGGTAATAAAATATTACCAAAATATATACGAATAGATATTTTAGTCCCCAAATTTTGAAATAATTTGTAAAAAATTGATTTTCAGAAATTTTGAGAATTCAAAAACATTTAATACCTCCCATCAAGCATTTAATGCTACGACGGCTGGTATTCCCACTCACCCACTAACTTCATCAATTCCCATAAAAAGTGCAGTAAGTTTCAGCAAAAAAAGTCTTGACACGTAAGACATGTCAGGTGACGCTTGTGAGTGCGAGATAAGCACTCGAGTAACATCACGTGTCACAAGTATCCACCAAGTAAAACATAACGTTATGAAATCTGGCTGACCACCATTTTGAGACAAGACCAAACTAGCAAACTGGAGAAATTTTTCAGATGCCAGTTTCAATTGATGATTTTCAGTTGCATTTTTCAAGGAAAAATATTTTGAGTCTTTTCCCCCTAAAAATATGATCCATTTGATCAATGACTAGTCTTTGAGTACATCAAGGCGTTCAATCTCCAACCAATCAAGGATCACCTGGACCATCCTCAACTAGAGGGCCTTTCCAATTTAATGAGGATTTAACATACCCAGTTCACTGATGAGATGTTTAAAAGTTTTCTCATCAAGAGGTTTTGTAAAAACATTAGCTAACTGTTTATCAGTGGGGATGAAATGTATTTCAATGTCTCCTTTCATAACATGATCACGAATGAAGTGATACCTGATGTCAATATGTTTTGTCTTTGAGTGCATCACTGGGTTGTGAGATATAGCAATTGCACTGGTGTTATCACAAAAGATTGGGGTTCTTGTGAATTTCATACCATAATCAAGCAACTGGTTTTTGATCCAGAGAATCTGGGCACAACAACTGGCCGCAGAAATGTATTATGCCTCAGCAGTAGACATTGAGACCGAAGTCTGCTTCTTACTGGTCCAACTTACCAGTTTTCCCCCTAGGAAGTGACATCCACCAGTTGTGGATTTTCTATCAATCTTACAACCTGCATGATCTGAATCTGTATAACCCATTAAATCTAACCCTGAACCTTTGGGATACCAAAGACCAAGGCTAGGGCACCCTTTCAGGTACCTGAAAATGCGTTTAACAGCATGCAAATGTGATTCTTTTGGATTAGCCTGAAATCTGGCACATAGACATGTTGCAATAATAATATCTGGTCGACTGGCAGTTAAATGCATCAGTTAACCAACCATTCCACGATATTCCTTTTGGTCCACTGGTTTGCCATTTGGGTCAGAGTCTAAATTTAATGGAGCTGAAATAGGTGTGGTTTTTGATGGGATAGAATCATATTTGTATTTTCTTAACAAATCTCTGACATATTTTTCTTGGTTAATAAAAATACCATCCACGGTTTGTTTGATTTGTAAACCTAAGAAAAATGTTAATTCACCCATTAAACTCATCTCATATTCTTGAGACATAATTTTTGAAAACCTTTTACACATTCCATCATGAGTTGACCCAAATATAATGTCATCAACATAGATTTGTGCCAGCAAGATATTACCTTTTTCTTTCAAGATAAAAAAGGTATTATCTATTGCACCTCTTTGAAAACCATTTTTGAGAAGATGTTTAGTTAGAGTGTCATACCAGGCTCTTGGGGCTTGTCAAAGACCATACAAGGCTTTGTTCAGTCTATATACCCAATGAGGATGCTTTTCATTTATGAAACCTGGAGTCTGTGTAACATACACCTCTTCTCCAACTTGGCATTCAGAAACGCACTTTTTACATCCATCTGGAAGACCTTGAATTGCAAGTGAGCAGCATAAGCCAAGAAAATTCTAATGGCTTCAAGTCTTGCAACTGGAGCAAAAGTTTCATCGAAATCAACACCTTCTGCTTGACAATAACCCTTGGCAACCAATCTTGCTTTGTTCCTTACAACGTTGCCATCTTCATCCATCTTGTTCCGGTAGACCCACCTTGTTCCAATGGGTTCTTTCTTTAACCCTGGAGGACAAGGAACAAGTTCCCAAACGTTGTTCCTTTCGAACTGGTTGAGTTCTTCTTGCATAGCTTCAACCCAGCTTGGATCTGCCAAAGCCTCGTCAATCTTCTTCGGTTCAATCAGTGATAAGAAGGTGACGTTCAAGCATTGATCACTTGTGGCTCTTCTAGTCTGAACCCCACTATCTGGATTGCCAATAATCTGCTCGATGGGATGAGCAGCAGTCCATTTAGTGTATTGACTAGGTTGATATACTACAACATCAGTGCAAGACACCTGACGATCTCCAACAGACGTAGCAACTGGAGGAGGATCAGTCCAAACTACTTCAACTTCATCATCAGTGTCAACTGAAGAGTTAACATGATTATCTTCAAACAAAGGTATATCTTGAAGAACTGGAGAAGCTTAGACTGGTTCTGATGTTGTTGTGGCACGTACATCAGATCCAATTACCAGTTTTTTAGGTAGGTTAAAACTGATAGAGGGATAAAAGGAGGTGTCACTGGAGCTCTTCTTTTCCTTAACTGGTTCCAAGATTTGATGTCTGGAAACATCTTCTGGTGCAGTAACTGATTGATGAACTTGATCATATACTACAAAATCAACTGGGACAACTGAAGATAAATCAAGGGTTGGTCTTTTGTTGATTGCTTCATTTGATTCATCGAATGTGACATGAATTCTCTCATGTACCTTTTGGAGTCTATAATTATAAACTCTATAGGCTTTTCTTATATTTGAATACCCCACAAAGACACCTTCGTCAGCTTTTGCATCAAATTTTCCCAACTGACTAGAATCGTTTAAAATATAAACTGGACAACCAAATACATGAAAGTATCCAATATTTGGTTTGCGATTCCTGAGGACTTCATAGGCAGTCTTCCTGTGTCTCTTGACATAAACAGACCGGTTTTGGGTGTGACAAGCAGTTGCCACAGCTTCAGCCCAAAAACAGGTGGGAAGACCAGATTCAGATAACATACTTCTGGCAGCTTCAATCAATGTGCGATTCTTTCTTTCAACCACACCATTTTGCTCTGGAGAACGAGCTGACGAGAAGTTTTGAGAAATGCCAGTGTCAGTGCAAAATGTCTCCAATTCTTTATTAATAAATTCTGTAACATTATCACTTCTCAACTGACACACTTTCTTGATATACTTGAGTTCAATTCTTTTGATGAGAGAGATAATTTCACCAAGTGCATCACTCTTTGATCTGATAAATATCACCCAACAAAATTTGGTGTATTCATCGACCACAACTAAAGTGTATCTCTTGCCAGCTTTAGTTTGAACATTCACTGGACCAAAAAGATCCATATGAAGCATGTGAAGAGGTTCAGTGATACTGAAATTCTGCCTGGTCTTGAAACTGGCTCTTTTCTTTTTGCCCATTTCACACCCTGGACATGGCTTCTCCTTTTTAAAAGAAAACAAAGGTATCCCATCCACCAGTTGCTTTCTTGACAACTTGTTGATATTCTTGAAATTAACGTGGGATAGCCGTTTATGCCACAGCCAGTTGGTGTCCTCATCAGCCTTGACATAGAAACAATGCTCTTTTGGAGCAGGCTCCATGTCCATGATGTACACATTCCCCTTTCTTGGTGCAATCATAACTACCTTCCAATCCTTGTTAAAAACAGTGCCTTGAGCAATATCGAACAGTACCCTATATCCATCATCACAAAGTTGACTGACACTTATCAGGTTATATTTCAAACAATTAACAAATGCAACTCTTGTGAACTGGATTTGCCCATTGTCAACAACACCATATCCTTCAGTTTTCCCACTTCCATCATTACCAAATGTCACTGCCTATCCATCACAGACAGTGAACTCTTCCAGCAGGGGCTTACATCCGGTCATAGTCCGGCCAACAGCGCTGTCCAGATACCAAATATTCTTCTTTCGATCGCCCTGCACACCCAAGTAAGTAATTAGTTATTTTTGTGAACCCATCTTTTCTTGATGGGTCCACTAGACTTATTCTGAGAAGTCTCAGGAGTTTGACTTGGTGTAGAACTGGATGAAGAAACTGGAGGGTTTTCTCCAGCTTCAGGAGTAAAAACAATTGGTTTGAGTGGAACTTTATCCTCCTTTTTTTTTTCCAGAGTTTGCTCCTTTCTGAGCAGATTGTTTTGTCTTTTGTTTTTGAGGAGGGGTTTTGACATTTTGTTTTTCAACTGACGAAGATGCAGCTCCTTCCAAATTTTTAATTCTGGCAGTACAACTTTGTACCTGCCTTGACAAACTTTGGAGTTGATTTTCCATTTTTAACAAAATGCTTTTCTCATCAGGCTGCTGGCCTATGGACTTAGGCTCAGCGGGGGTTTTAGTCTTTTGAGTTGTGGACTCATTTGACTTGTGAGGTAGAGGATTGTCACCAGATTCCTTTTTAACTGGAGCTTTAGCCTTCTTGGCTCCAGTTTTGACCTCAACAGGGTTGGTCTTAGTGGATTCGAATTTGGCAGTGTCAGAGGAATCATAAGGAGTTTCAACTCTAACAGATTCTGGCAATTGGTGAATTGTGGGTAAAACAGCTGCCATCTAAAGATCACCAGATTTCCAGGCAGTTTTTTGAGCATCAATGGTTTTTGAAAAAGTGTCATAATTTTTACCAGATGCTTGTACCCAAGAATTGATAACCATGTGTTCCTTTTCAAGATCAAATTTTAGTTTTTGGTTATCTCTTTCCAATGCCTCATTTTTCAAATCTGACTCTTTAAGAGTCAACTGGACACTTTGCAAATCATTTATTTGACCTTTCATGTTGTTAAATTCAACCAAAACTGTTTCCAAGTATCTTTCACAGTCAGTTCTCATGGTTTCAACAAATAACAAGTCATCATTCAATGATTCAGCAATATCCAGTTTTAGTTCTGAATCTAACTCGACATCGTAATCCCTTACCTTCTTTAAAATGATGTCAACCCATCTTCCAGAAACAACATCATCTTTCACCACTGGAAGACTAGCCTTCATGAAATGACCTTTCTTACCACACCAGTTTGGTTGAAGACTAGCCTTATCCTGAGAAATTGAACTGGAAGCATTATTGGACCCATTAAATCGATTAGATTTATGCTTGAACCTATTAAAGGTTTTAGCAATCATGGCTACCAGATCATCATCGTCAGTTTCCTCACAACCATTACTTAGATTTGTGGTTAGGCCAGAGTTCAGTAAGTTGTTTAACATTTCCTTCATAGAATGTAACTCGACATTTTCAGTAGACATTAAAGCAGCACAAGGTTGCCCAATAAAGTTGGCAGCCTTGGAACTCTGATCATGGTTTAAAGCATCTTGCTCAGCCAATATTCTTGCAGCATCATTATCTTTAGTGAATCTGAAGGCTCCATAAAGGGAAGCAAGAGTATGGCTGTGCAAGGTTTTACCTTGTCTTAAGACAAGAACCATGTGTGCCCATTTAGATGGCAAAACATCACATAATTTTTCAAGAAAGAATATCCTTATCCTTCTCCACTCCCAAGCCTCTAAGTTGATTAATTAGGCCAGTAAATCTGGTATAAGTACCAGTTAAGCTTTCATTGGGAAGAGCAAAGAAGGATTCATACTTCTTGTTAAGAGGAACCTTTCTGGTGACAATGGTGTCATTTCCTCCTTCAAACTGGAGAAGTAATTCATCCTACATAGATTTTGCACTAGAAAATAGCACAAGTGTTGGAATTAGTTCCTCATGAATAGCAGCAAGGATCATGTTTTTCAGTCTGGTATCAAGATCAACCAGTCTACGATCCTCATCTGACCAATGTTCCTCAGATTTTTCCCTGGTGCCTCTGCTCCCAGTAGGGTCGAGAAGAGAGCTAACACCACTGGACATAGGTATATATGGTCCATCCTTAAGGATTTTCAACATATACCTCTCTATCCCACCAAAATGTAAGAACATTCTAGCCTTCCATGTACCAAATGTCTCACCATTTCCATCGAATTTGGGAACAGGAGTGTTGGAGTAATATACATGAACATGGTTAGCTCCAGGAGTAGAAGGAGGCAGAGGAGGGTTAGTATTTAAAGGAGTTGTAACATTAGGATTAGATTCATTTGGACCAGAACCATTCTCACCTTCAGCAGCCATCGAAGCAGACCTAGGTTATAGAATTGAAACAATTCAACCTGCCTGCTCTGATACCACTTGTAAGTCCCAACTATTACTAGATGGGTGCTGAAGACACCTCTATGTCAATGGTGAGTGAATTTTGCAACACAATCAATTAATCTGGATATGACCAGTTTAGATTGATTGTGTACCAGGTTAACTGGAGTTAATATATTAAGGTGACAGAGTGTGTAAGTCAATACAATGCAATAATATAAATGACAAGTATATAAATTGGTGAGACAATATGTAATTTTCAAGTGTATTTTATTTATTGATTGTTTAAATAAAATACAAGGTTGTTGCGGAACCAAGATAATACAAGAATGTAAATATCCTAACAACCCATGAAATACAATTGATCTAAACTTGGAAATTCTCCTAAACAATCGAAACACTTAAAGTTGTGAAATGTTCCTTTTTACGATTGAGAGAATATTGCACAAGTTCACCAATATTGCAGAATGTATGTGATTGCAAAGTTGTGAAAATGCTTGTGCAAAGTCCTCTATTTATAGTCGAAGATTGAGCATTGGGATCTCAACTTCAACGTACAAATATGGTTGACAGCACACAAAAGTATTGTTAAATAATCCTTTGTGTGTGCTAAATAAAGTAAGACAAAAGGTTACTTTATTCAACCACTCTACATCGTTGCACTTTTATCCAGAGACAAGATTATTGTCCGGTTAAAAGGATGTAGTGTAAAAGGTCCTCCTAGTAATCAGTGTAAAGCTTTGTAAGAGCATTTACACTGGAGGATTCTCCAGTTGATTGATCTGGTAGATTGTCAACTGGGCTTCGCTGCCATTGCCAATCTTTGTCTTCCATTTGTTGTCTTCGACTTCAACTGGAAGGTCTTCAGATTCTAGTCTTCAGATCTCAACTGGAGGAAGTCATCAGTTGCTAAAACTGTACAATGCAACTGGACTTCTAATATTTCGGACAATTCTGCAAGCTCTCCAGATGTCGCTGGAGAGCTCCAGTTTATAGCTTAAACTGGACCTAACAGAAAAGATAGTGGGCGAGTGGGTATATAAGCCATCATAGCATTTAATGCTGACACCAAGAATTAAATTTTTTTTTTGCTTCAAAATTCAAAGTAATATTTATAAATATCTTTTAATTTTTTAGTTTTGGTAATTAAATATTCTTGGTTACTTATTGGGATTGTGAATTCAGCTTATAAATACCCCTTATATACTCCGAACATATTTACTTTTGTTTCACATTTCTTCATTCAATTCCAATCATCAACAATTGCTTCATTTCTCTCTCTGCTTTTTAAATCAAAAATTCTAATTCCAAAATTCTTAATTTTAATTTCTTTCTAAAATCAAATGGCTCCTAAATCTTCTCGCAGCAGAGACATTAATCTTTTCACAGTTGTATACAATCCATACCCTAGTGTCAAACGTGCCCATGGTGCCCCAGATCCAAAATTAATTAAATTAAATCCCAATAATCACATGGCAAGTTTGAAAGGGACTCAAGCCTCCAATACTCTTATTGGGAGAATCCAACAGTTTCTTCGTGATTCTCCCACTGCCCAGCTTTCCAACGATTGTTCCTCCATTTCTTTCACTCTTAAAAATGGAACAGTCGAGTGTGCCATAACAGCGGATACGTTAAGGGACGCTCTTCACCTTAACTACTGGAGACAGGATGAGTCTCCAGTTGCCATCTCCCAAAGTTTAAACTTTCGCTGGGTCCTTATTGATATGGGTAACCAGTAGTGTTTGGAAGGTGTTGTATTAAGGACAAAGGGTACGATGACCTTGAAGGGCCTCTCACCGTCCTCGAGGTATTTCTTCATTCACCTGGTGGAAAGTATGGGAGGGAGTTCTGGTGGTTTGGACCAGATAAATTCATTCTAGGCAGAGATGGCATACTGCCTATGGAATGGCTTGAGGGTAGATTTTGCTAATATCTTATTTAGAAGCCTTGTATTTAAGTTTTAAGGCACCAGGGGAGCTTGTATCCCGTTTTCACGATTTCTATCTTTATCTTTTAAGTTAATTTTGGGCATAGAAGATTACAAGAATACACAATCACTTTACTTTTTGTCAGAGTTACTTAGGAATTTGGACACTTTGCTGTCTGATGTAAATGAAGTCCAAATTCCCCAACGAATGTTGCTAGCATTCGCTAAAACTGAAGTGCCAGTCCAAGGTGATTCAGAAAGACAACTAGGCGGGCCTCAAAATAGTAAGGGACCCACCCGTTCGTCTGCTGGTATTGTGACAGTTACCGAACCTGGGCAGCAGCCTGTCCCCACCAGCTCCAGTTTGTCAGTTCTTCCACCTACTTACCTTGGAGACCTCCCAACAGGTGTCCAGGTGATTCCAAAAGGAAAGCGTACAACAAAGAAACTAGAGATAGTCAAAGGGACATTAGTACCCCAGCCAGCCCTCTAGTTTCTTCCCAACAAGAAACTAGAGATAGTCAAAGGGATGAACAACAGGCAACCACTTCTGAAATTGCTATAGGTGGAAGTGGTGAAGATAATATTGGGTCAGCCCAGCCCAACTTAGAGTCCGTGTCAGCACTCAACTTGCAGAGCTATATTTCTGACACTCTTGAATCACGAGCTGACAAAGTTTCTGGCCAGTCACAGCCAGAGACCGAGGTTCTAGACTCTACGGCCCATTATACTACAACTGGGGATCGAGCAGTTGTGGTTGAGGCACCAGTGACCTCTTTCCATGGAAAAGATGTTTCGGCAATGGATCCCCTAACTAATGAAACCATCCAGACAATTGGAACTGGTCATCAAGAGTCTGAACTTGGTGTTCAGCCATCCCTATCATTTATGGATCTAGGCATAAATAAGGATGAGTTCCAACTGGAGTCTTCGGATTCAGAAGGAACACAATCTGACCAAGAAATGGTTGATGCGTCTATACACGATCAACTCCCTTCTTTCTCTGGTCAGCCCCTAGAACCACAAGTTTCAGTTTTACCAAGTTTTGATACGCTCACTGAAATACCACCTCACCCCTTCAGATCTCTATTAAATTCCTTATTCGTACCTAGAAATAGGCACATCCTACCGCCGCCAAATGTCATACCTGAGCATTCTCAGCATGACATCCACATTGAATCTCCTCAACTTATTTCTACAACACTTCCTCTTTCTTCATCTGGTGCTGCAACAACTGGAGAAGCCACAATTGCTTTACCCCCTCCAGTTGCTTCTGTAGCATTCAAAGCTAGTCCAGTGACACCTCCCCCTCTGTCACCGGACAACCAGTTTGTGTCTTTCTAGGCCGATATCCAAAACCTTCTCTCGAGGGTGGAGGATATTCAAAAGGCACTGGATAACAATGCCAAGTCAATCTCCAGATACCACAAGGATCATCTGACCAATATTAAAGTGGTTAATCTGGGGATTAACAAGTTCACTGACAATGAAGACTTGGTATTCAAGAAGCTGAATGAGCTGGTAACTAGCTGTAACACACTGCTAATACCTTGAAGGAAGCTTTTGACCTTACTCAGACCAAAGTCACTACTTCAATCTCTAGTCTGCTTGGTACAACTGTCAGAACTTTTGAACTGGATCTGAAGGAGATTGAGAAGCAGGTTAAAGAACTTGTTGAGAAACCTGGCCTTAATGTGACTGAGCTTGGCCAGCAATTAGCCACTTCAGTTGGCCAAAATATTGAAGAAACCTTTGCTGCAAGAGAACAACAATTGATTGAAAGGGTCATGTCTGAGATCACCAAGATTGCTTCTCCCCAGGTTGATCTAGCCCCCATTACATCTGAAATCCATAAATTGAGAAGCAGTCTAGACACATTAGCCAGCAAGGTCTCTGATCATTCCACTACAATAGAGAAACTGGCAACTGAAGTTGGTAAAGAGAAAAAGAAGGAGGTTGTTAAGGAAAAATAATTTGTTGCAACTGACCTTTCTCCAGATGATTTGGCCATACTTAAAGCAATTCAGACTAGTCAAAATGAAACAACTGGCAATGTTTTGACTCAGTCTCAGGAAATCAATCATTTATGGAGAACCGTTCTCATGGTGTATGGAGTCTTTAAGGAATGCAAGAACATGCAGTCATGGAAGCCTCTAGATCGCTTGCCATTTAGTCACAGTGATTTCAATTTTGTCAGAAAAGGACTAGATGCTGCCAAGGGGGAAAGATCTGTTCTTGCACCCTGTACTATTATTGAAACTCCAATTATAAGGAAAGAGTTGGTGGTTGCTGCCAGTACTAATGCTGGTGAGCCAAGAATTTATGGGTTTAATGATGTTGGTGATTTGGGGAATATTGATAAGGTCAAGGCAATTGCAACTGATGAATCTGCCTAGCCGGCCACTGATGTACCTTTGCTGGAAACTGAAAATCCTGATCAACTTCCTCGAGTGACTGAATATGATAGCAAGAGACTGGCTAGAATTGGTGATGCTATAAAGGAAAGGAAGAAACAAAGGAAAGCCAATCTACTGGTCTCATGGGTTCAATTGCAAGGATTAGGCATCCTGGATGTAAATGATGCCAATTTGTTGGGCATTACATTGTGTTGGGTCTTTTGGGTTTTATCAAAGTCATATTATCCTTATAATCATGGAAAACGCAGCGGAAGAAATGAACCTTTCATTATGTTATATGTAGTTAAAATCAAATTTTAACATATAAAAGAAAACCCCAAACAATAAGGATCCATGTATATGAATGTCATACAATCAAAATAACAACCATAGGGTGTTTAGAAGACTACCTTCTTCTAAGCTTATGAGAAGGTTGATATGAAGAAGATGATGTTCCTAAAAAGGCCAAGTCTTCAAGATAGAAGTACCTCAAGCTTGCATACCCCAAGTCTCCAACAAACACCCAAATATGCTAGGATTTAGACTTGAAAAAACCTTCTCCTTTTGCCTTGTTTGTGCCGAAATCAAGAGAGAAAAAGAGAGAGTTTTTGCACTTGAGAGTTGAGAGAACACTATAGCAAATGCATGTAACAATTGTGTGTTTCCAATGTAGCTAGTGGGTTATGTAAAACAAGCAAATGCATGTGCATTTTGGGTGGGGGTGGCCGGCCACAAGGTGAGACCACATGGGTCTCACCAACTCAAAATCCACTTGCATTTTCCTTTTATACAATATATATAAATGTATTATAACATGTTATATACCTTATGTAACATATTATGTATTATACATAACACACATAAGTGTTTATTTTGCCAAATAAACACATTCACATATTTCTCAAAATAAATTATCTATATAATTTACTTATATTTCTCAAGTGCATTTATTTAGAAACCCATTTCCTAAATGCTTCAAGTATTGATATTTATTTAAAGATCATATCATATAAATACATACCATAATTGTTTGTCTAACTTGTTATTGGGTATGACCTGACTTGGATCATCACATACTAGCCACGTCAATTTAATATGTGTCTTGGGCATCCGAAATTCCAACAATCTCCCACTTGCACAAGATTCATAGAATATTGACGCAAATAGCAAATACCGCTTAACAACGGTTTGCTACCCCTAATACGTGTGACGTAGTGCCATTCAATAACATCATCCCCTTCAAGTCTCTACTTGAAATGATTTAGGTGAATCGATCATTTTTCCTTTTGTCACAGATGTCATGTTAAATCCTAGAGACATAGAGTGATCATTCTCTATTGATTTAACTTTGTAACAGGCCTTAGACATCTAACTCTCAACGAATAAGAGGGACAAATCCCATTTCGACTACATACGTCTTTCACAATCACCTTATATCATACCTGAGCTTAGCCTTATGTACTGCCATGTTTCAGAACAGCGAAGAACCAAGTCAAAGTGTAATATTCAGTGAATATCAAGACCCAATATGTATCTCAGGTCTGAGGACACAATGATATTCGCCTTTTAAATCAAGATTACTTATGATCAATCACAAAGATTCCATGTAGTAATGCTTGAGTGCAGGTCAGTCCAATATTTGTATCCCACAAATATCTATGAACCTTGGCAGCAACACATTGCTCTATATTCAAAACCTTTTGAACATCTACCAATCCAAGTTCATAACAGTCTTACATTCATATTTGTTCCCACAAATATGATCGACTACGGACATTTAGAATAACTAATTTATTCATGGATTTAAACATGCAAAAAAATGGAACATAACACAATTTAAATGCATAATACCAATATTCATATAAAAGTGTTAACAAATACAAACGTTCCGATATCCAAATACATAAAATAGATCAAATCCAATCACTAGAATATCGAAGTCCCATGGCACAAGTATGACTTTCATGCTTAGGCCTTTCAAGGAGCTTCGTGAGTGGGTCCGCAATATTTTGATCGGTGTGAACTTTGCGAATACATATCTTTCCCTTTTCAACTTCATCCCTTATGTAGTTGAATCTCCGCTCAATGTGTCTAGTCTTTTGATGCACACGAGGTTCTTTGATTTGAGCAATTGCGCCCTCGTTATCACAAAGGATTTCTAGGGGTTCTTGAATGGAAGGAACAGCCCCTAGATCGGCAATGAATTTCTTCAACCATGCAGCCTCTTGTGCTGCCAAAGAGGCGGCGATGTATTCTGACTCTGTAGTGGACAATGCAACCACATCTTGCTTCGAGCTTTTCCAAGAAACAGCTCCTCCATTTAGAATGAAGATGTACCCCGATTGTGATCGAGAATCATCTCGATCAGTTTGGAAACTCGCATCCGTATAACCCTTTACCACGAGCTCCTCCTCACCAGATCCATATATTAAGAACATATCTTTAGTAGTTCTAAGATATTTCAATATATTCTTGACAGCCATCTAATGACTATCTCCTGGATTTTGCTGGTATCTACTTGTCATGCTCAAAGCGCATGACACGTCCGGTCTCGTGCATATCATAGCATACATGATGGATCCTATAGCAGATGCATATGGGATTCCACTCATTTTCTCTTGCTCAACTTTTGAGCTAGGAGATTGAGAAGTGCTCAATATAGTTCCTCTTTGAATAGGTACTAAACCTTTCTTAGAGTTTTCCATCTTGAACCTTTTCAAGATTTTATCTATGTATGCACTTTGATTCAAACCTATTAAACGCCTTGATCTATCCCTATAGATCCTTATTCCCAAAATATAGGCGGCTTCACCAAGATCCTTAATGGAAAAGCAACTTCCAAGCCAGGCTTTTACACCTTCCAAGGTTGGAATATCATTTCCAAATAGAAGAATGTCATCGACATATAATACTAGAAAGGTAATGATGCTCCCACTAGCCTTCTTATACACACAAGCTTCATCAGCGTTTTCGATGAAGCCAAATTTCTTGACTTCTTCATCAAAACGACGATTCCAGCTTCTTGATGCTTGTTTCAATCCATAGATTGATTTCTTTAACTTGCATACTTTATTAGGATGTTTAGGATCGACAAAACCTTCAGGTTGATCCATATAGACATCTTCCTCAAGATATCCATTTAGAAAAGCGGTTTTGACATCCATTTGCCATATCTTATAGTCATAATGGCAAATAATATCCTAATAGACTTTAGCATTGCCACGGGCAAAAAAGTTTCATCATAGTCGACCCCTCGAGTTTGAGTGAAACCTTTTGCTACAAGTCTAGCTTTATAAGTAAGCAAGTTTCCATGCATATCGTGTTTCAATTTGAACACCCATTTACTTCCAACTACTTTGGAATTTGGTGGTTCATTAACTAATCCCAAACTTGGTTATCATACATGGATTGCATCTCAGCGTTCATGGCTTCTAACCATTTGTCCGAATCCGATTTGGACATTGCATCATGGTAGGTGGTAGGTTCATCAGAAACCATCATATAGCATTCATCCATAAGAAATCCATATCTTTCAGGTGGATAAGAAGCTCTACCAGATCTGCGAACGTTTTGTGTGTCTTGATCAACTCCTTGATCATCTTCAACATACTTTTGTTGAAAGCTAGTGTCACCCAAGTGTGTATCTGTCAGTGGTTCTTGATCTTCTTCAAGTTCCACTGTTCTAGAACTAGTTCCTTCCATAAGGAATTTAGTCTCCAAGAACTCAGCCTTTCGAGCAACAAATACATTTTGCTCATTAGGATCATAGAAATAATATCCCAAATCATCTTTAGGATATCGTACAAAGATACATTTAGTGGATCGGGGTTCTAATTTGCTTGAGGTATCATGTCTTACATAAGCCTCACAACCCCATACTTTTAAATATGACAAAGATGGAACTCTTCCATGCCATATTTCAAAAGGTGTTCTCTCCACTTTCTTGGTTGGAGCCATATTTAAAATTCGGGCAGCAGAGAGTATGGCATAACCCCAAAATGACAGAGGTAGTGAGCTTTTGCTCATCATAGAACGAACCATATCTATTAGGGTTCGATTCCTCCTTTCAGACACACCATTATGTTGTGGTGTTCCAGGGGGAGTTAGTTGTGAGATTATCCCACAACTTCTAAGATGATCTTGAAAAGCATCACTTAGGTATTCACCTCCTCTATCAGAACGAAGAATTTTTATTGTCTTGCTGAGTTGGTTTTCTACTTCATTCTTGAAAATTTTGAACACTTCAAAAGCTTCACTCTTGTGTTTTAATAAGTACACATAACCGTAACGACTATAGTCATCGGTGAATGTAATGAAGTATCTTTCACCATTCCTAGTCATTGGCTTAAAAGGACCACATACATCCGAATGTATGATACCTAATAAATCTTTTGCCCTTTCATTAGTGCCATTGAAAGGTGCCTTAGTCATCTTGCCTTGTAAACAAGATTCACATACATCAAATGAATCATTTGATTTTGTTTTCAAAAGACCATTATTTTGAAGTGTTAGTATGCGATTCTTATTTATATGGCCAAGACGAGAATGCCAAATATAGGTTTCACTTAAAATCTAATTTAAGTTTCTTGGTGGTAGCTTGGTACATTGAGTTGTCATATGTTGTGTTTTCATGAACCAATTCATAAATACCATTTATAGGCATGACTTTAAAATAAAATACATCATTCATAGAAATATGGATATCATTGTTAACAAATTTAAAATCATATCCAACATGTCTTAAACGGGAAACTGAAATAATGCTCCTAGTTAAACTAGGTGCATACAAAACATTGTTCAATACAATTTCCAAACCATTTGGAAGTTTCAAAAGATAGTCTCCTTGGGCTTTAACTTGTACTTTCGCACCATTGCCCATAAAGAGACTAATGTCCCCCTTCTTGATGTTCATTTTTCTTATGAACCCCTGTAACATATTACAAATATGAGTTCCACATCCGGTATCCAATACCCATATGTAAGAAAAAACAGTATTAAGCTCAATATATATCATAAATATTGTACCTGAGGTTTGCCCTGCATCCCTCTTAGCTTTCAACTCTTTGAGATAGGTTGGACAATTACGCTTCCAATGTCCTACCTCCCCACACTCAAAGCATGGGTCATTGACAGCAACCTTTTTGCCTTTCCTGTTCCTCTGTTGTTCCTTTTGTTGTTTCCCTTTCCTTTAGCAACATTTGCCTTTGGTCCGGGGTTGGCCCTTTTCTTTCCGCCTTCATTGATCATGTGAACGGGTTGAACCTTTCCTCCCATGCTAGCCTCGGCCGTTTTGAGCATCCCATGGAGCTCGGAAACGGTTTTGTCCCATCCGTTCATGTTATAATTTAACACGAAGGTCTCAAATCTCTTAGATAAGGAGTTGAGGATCAAATCCGTAGCCAACTCGGTTGAAACGGGACAATTTAGCCTTTCGAGGCGATCAATGTAGCTTTTCATTTTAAGAACATAAGTTGAGACGGGTTGAGAATCATCCATATGACATGCATGAAGCGCTCGAACCGTTTCGAAGCGTTCAACCCTTGCCTTTTGTTGGAACATTTCCTTGAGTTGGGTAATCATGTCGTATGCCCCATGGTGCTCGAACTCCTTTTGGAGTTCGGGAGTCATACTCGCCAACATTATGCAACTAACTTGCACAGAGTCATCGACATATTTAACCCAATCATTGTAGGCATCAACATTTGTTTCTTCGGGCTCATCGGGAATAGGATCGTCTAGTATATAGGATTGCTTTTCATGCTTGAGAACAATTCTCAAGTTACGAAACCAATCCACAAAGTTGTTTTGGTTAAGACGCTCCTTTTCAAGGATGGATCTTAGAGAAAAATTATGGACGTTTGGGTTGGGGTTGATTGGATTGTTAGCGGCCATCTACAAGATTAACAAAGTCTTTATTAGTATTTTCGATATCAAATATAAATTTTAATTGTTAATACCCTTTTATGTCTCATGGACAATTAATAATTAGGTGACCTTTATTTAAATGATCGTTAGGTGACCTTTATCCCATTATTTAAGTTAACAAGGTAGTCAACGTTTGACAATTGTAACATTTTACAATTTCTAGTGGTATGGGATCGGTTTTAACATCTTATGTTAAGTCGGCATGTTTAATCCCATCAACGCCTTTGGTTACCATGCTTCGGTGACCCTAATCACATGGCTTCCAAGTCAAGTTGTCTCACTTATACACACATGTAAATTTATCTATACAAATGGTTAGGTGACCTTTATCCCACAAGTATAATGAATTTACCTTAACTTATAAGTTCCCTCAAGGTAGTTAGGTGACCTTTATCCTACAAAGAGTTCCCAAATAATTAAGTGTTGTATAAAAGATGGCGTTTTAACTTGTTTTTAAAGGGTCGTTTGAGTTTTTATATTCTAGTTAAAACTTTGTATCATGATGATAATTTTGAAATCCATATTTCAAAGTTCTTTTATAAAATCTATTTTTATAATTGTAGCCATTAACTTTTAATAAAACTCATTTTATTTTACCAAGTTAATGTCAATTTTAGAACCAATTTTTAAACTTTTATGTATGTCATTTAGTTTGTAGTTTTGAACATCCACATGACAATATTATCAAACAACCACACAAACATGACAAACATAATAATAAGTGCACAACATTAGTCAACTAATTTGACCACACTTGTTAGCCGAAACAAGTGTGTCAAAAGGTCTCAACCTAAGGGACAAAGTGACACAAAATTTGTGTCAATGAACTCCCACTTGATCTTGCATCCAAATGCTTCAAGTAATCTTTTGTGATGTGATTTGAATGTCTTTCTTCACTCTTCCTTTTGGCCTCCAAAAAAGCCCCTAAACTCTTTAAAGCCTTCTTGGAGATTACATTTACAAGAAAAAATGCAACTAGTCTACTTATTACATTCCAAATGAAATAAATAAAATTACATAACCAAATGAATGAAGAAAATCCTATTTAACTATTACAACCATTGAATAATTAAATAAAATACAAACACATCCACACATCACAAACAATCACAAGGTCTTTTGGCTAAGTTGTGACACTATAATACACAAACAAAATCAACTTTTGATGCATACATCCATATAACCGGCTCTAGATGCCATTGTTGGGTCTTTTGGGTTTTATCAAAGTCATATTATCCTTATAATCATGAAAAACGCAGCGGAAGAAATGAACCTTTCATTATGTTATATGTAGTTAAAATCAAATTTTAACATATAAAAGAAAACCCCAAACAATAAGGATCCATGTATATGAATGTCATACAATCAAAATAACAACCATAGGGTGTTTAGAAGACTACCTTCTTACAAGCTTATGAGAAGGTTGATATGAAGAAGATTATGTTCCTAAAAAGGCCAAGTCTTCAAGATAGAAGTACCTCAAGCTTGCATACCCCAAGTCTCCAACAAACACCCAAATATGCTAGGATTTAGACTTGAAAAAACCTTCTCCTTTTGCCTTGTTTGTGCCGAAATCAAGAGAGAAAAAGAGAGAGTTTTTGCACTTGAGAGTTGAGAGAACACTATAGCAAATGCATGTAACAATTGTGTGTTTCCAATGTAGCTAGTGGGTTATGTAAAACAAGCAAATGCATGTGCATTTTGGGTGGGGGTGGCCGGCCACAAGGTGAGACCACATGGGTCTCACCAACTTAAAATCCACTTGCATTTTCCTTTTATACAATATATATAAATGTATTATAACATGTTATATACCTTATGTAACATATTATGTATTATACATAACACACATAAGTGTTTATTTTGCCAAATAAACACATTCACATATTTCTCAAAATAAATTATCCATATAATTTACTTATATTTCTCAAGTGCATTTATTTAGAAACCCATTTCCTAAATGCTTCAAGTATTGATATTTATTTAAAGATCATATCATATAAATACATATCATAAGTGTTTGTCTAACTTGTTATTGGGTATGACCTGACTTGGATCATCACATACTAGCCACGTCAATTTAATATGTGTCTTGGGCATCCGAAATTCCAACACATTGGAGCAATACAAGAAGGTCAAGAGTGACCCAAGGATAGTGGGAATGGTGTATGAAATGATTGAAATCAATCTTGACAAAGACTATCCTGATGATAAAGGTGGACATGATACCAGAAATCTTAACATATTAGTGGAGAAGGCAAAGGAGAATAGAGCCAGTGGGATACAAAGGAGACTGGAGAATGTTTAGAAGGTTGTTAAGAGGGTGCTTAATCCACCTAAGTCCAAGGGAACAAAAAGAAAAGAACTTCCAAGAGATTCAGACCTAAGGACTTGGATAGAACCACAAAATGTTACTGAAAGTGACGTCAAAGTTGCTGTACAAAAGCTACGTACTGGCCAGATCAAACTGGCAAATGAAACTGAAGCCAAAACTTTCTATCAAGAATTAATGCAGCGGAGATATCACTCTGGTAAGATTACTGAGGTTCAGGGTAACATCAAACCTGGCAACAAGTTCTTTAGTGTTGGGGTCAGATATGCAAATGGGCCATTGCGTATTACTGAAGACCCTGATGTGCATAACTATGGGCATGCTGAGCAGGTGGACATGTTGAATGTGCTGGAGGCAAAGTCACCAAAGAGTAAACTGGAGAAGTGTTGGGTTCACATCTTGCAAAATCTAATCAAAGTCAAAGAAGAAGTTGAAACAAGACCGAACATTGTTGATGAAGACAAACAGCCCATCTCATCAGTTACCAAGAGAAGAAGAACTGGTAAAGGGCCATCTGCTTAAGTTCTTCTTTAGTTGTCTACTTGTATTTTCATTTACTTTCTTGTAACTTTTGTAAGTTGTTTGATGTATATACAAGTTGCCAAATTGTAACCACAAGATAGATAACAGATTAAATCTAACAAACTTAACAGAAAACCCAAGGCATTTGATGATCTATAAAAATGCCTTGTAAAATTAGATTAGATTTAGTCATACAAGTCCTTCAAGTTCATACTTGTATAGATACAAGAACTTGAAAAGACTTGGCTACATTTCAGGACAAATAGGGGGAATTTGTTAGGTCCAGTTTTGACTGAAACTGGCCAGTCTCCAGTTGCATCTAAAGACCAGAAGATTTGTCCAGAAATATATTGAAGTTCAGTTGTGATGTACAATTAATGCAACTGAAGACTTCCTCCAGTTGAGATCTGATCAAACCTGAAGACGTTCCAATTAAAGTCGAAGACAACAAATGGAAGATACAGAATGACAATGGCAGCGAAGCCCAGTTGACATTCTATTCAGATGGAAACTGGAGAGCATCAGTTTAAAGTCTTTACAATGCTTTACACTGATTACGAGGAAGACCTTTTTGCTTTATGCAGCTTTAAGTAGATAATATCATTTGTCTATGATTAAAGTGCAAAAGTGCATAAAGCAGGTTGAATAAAGTAACATCTTGACTTACCTTATCAAGTATATCAAAGGAATTCAACTAGTTTCCTTAAATACTGTCAACCATATCTAGACGACAAAGTTGGAATCTCAATACCAACTTTCTCTATAAATAGAGGTCTTTGCACAACAAGAATATAACTTTTCATATTCAGACTTTTGCCATATTCTTGGTGATCTTGTGCAATATTCTCTCAATCGTAAAAAAGAACACTTCACAACTTTAAGTGTTTCGATTGTGAAAGAGAATTCCCAAGTATAGAATAGTTGTATTTCATAGGTTGTTAGGATATTTACATTTATGTATTATCTTGGTTCCGCAACAACCTTGTATTTTATTTAACATCAATAAATAAAATATATTTGAAAATTATAACTTGGTCTCACCATATCTACTCTATTGTACTTATTTATTGCATTGTCATTTACTTATTGTCACCATTTAAGTAATTTAACCAAGGACTTGGTATACATTTACTGTAACTGGTCATCTCCAGTTCAGTGTTTATATTGCAAAGAATTCTCATCGTTAACATAGAGTTGTCTTCAGTTAGTACCATCTCTTGAGTTGAGACTTATGCCAACTATATATGTAAAGAATATAAGGAATATAAGATCCTTTTGTTGGTTTAAAAGATGTTCCAATATTAACATGATAAATTATAGAAATAATGAAGCATATGTTGGTGTGATATGTATACCAACTCAAAAGTGATTTGAATTAAAGTGAGAAATACCAACTGACAGCCCAAAAATGAGTGCAACAAAAGAGTTTCACGGGGTGGTTTACTAACCAGTGTAGTTAACTACTAAGTACATGAACAAAACATGCTCATAAACAAATGTTTACAAAGCAAGGGGTGAACATACAAAGAACAAGGGTTTTAATCCTAAATTTGCCCCTTCCTCATCTAGTCATCCTATATCTACTGCAGTCTTGAAACAATCAACCAGGACACGTTCTAGAATCAATGCAATCACCGACACACACTTATGAAAGAAGAAACGAGCATAGAAAATGTATGCTCTAACACCTATCAATCTAAAGTCATCAGATGTCTCACACATTTGGTGTTTTGGTGCTATAAGCGTGCTAGTCATGTTGCCTAATTAATCATTCAAGACACATTCCACCAATTAAACTTTGTGCCAAAGGTGTAGTCAAATTGCTTATTAATATCATTTCATGTATGTGATAAAAAGCAATGAACTACAAGGACAAACATGCAAAAGTTTAAAATTTCACTAAAGTACCCGACTTTTTTCCTGTTTGCCACCCCCACACTTGAGTTGAACAATATCCTCAATGTCCAATGAACTAAGAAAAACTATGGGAAATAGGGGAAAGCAAACATAAGCAAACTAAAGAACAAGAAAATCTTGCCGGGTATGACGAGTGTTCCATGCTTGAATGATGCCAATAAAATATGTTGTTGAACTTACTACTAACCTATGTATATAAAAACCAACTTGCTATTAACATGAACACACAAATCAATGCATAACAGGAATACCAATCAAATAGCATAACCACAACTATCATCAAGGAGCTAACACAAGCAGTTTAGCATTCATCAATCTCCACATCCAAGGAGTTAACACAAGAAGCTTCAACCATCCATCAATCTGCACATCCAAGGAGCTAACATAAGCGATTTCAACATAGTTAGCAACATTAGGTAAAGAAATAGAACAAGTACTCAAGAATGTCACTGACTCATTCCCTGCTCTTAATGTAAGCTTACAACAACCAACCTCAAGGTTAGCATCGGTCGTAGCAAGAAATGATCTTCCTAGAATATGGCGTTGTTAGGTCCAGTTTTGGCTATACACTGGAGCTCTCCAGCTGGATCTGGAGAGCATGAAGAATTGTCCGAAATATTAGAAGTCCAGTTGCATCGTACAGTTTAAGCAACTGATGACTTCCTCTAGTTGAGATCTGAAGACATAAATCTGAAGACCTTCCAGTTGAAGTCGAAGACAATAAGTGGAAGAAAGGAAATGGCAATGGCAACGAAGCCCAGTTGACATTTCACCAGATCAATCAACTAGAGATCCTCTAGTGTAAATGCCTTTACAAAGCTTTACACTGATTACGAGGAAGACCTTTTACACTACATCCTTTTACCCGGACAATAATCTTGTCTGTGGATAAAAGTGCAAAGATGTGGAGTGGTTGAATAAAGTAACATTTTGTCTTACTTTATTTAGCACACACAAAGGATTATTTACTAATACTTTTGTGTGTTGTCAACCATATTTGTACGTCGAAGTTGAGATCCCAATGCTCATACTTCGACTATAGAGGTCCTTGCACAAGCATTTTAATAACTTTGCAAATTCATACTTCTGCAATATTGGTGAACTTGTGCAATATTCTCTTAATCACAAAAAGGAACATTTCACAACTTTAAGTGTTTCGATTGTTAAGAGAACTTCCAAGTATAGATTAATTGTATTTCATAGGTTGTTAGGATATTTACATACTTGTATTATCTTGGTTCCGCAACAACCTTGTATTTTATTTAACAATCAATAAATAAAATACACTTGAAAAATACATATTGTCTCACCAATTTAAATACATTGCATTTATTTATTGCATTGTATTTACTTATAACTTGTCACCTTAATAAGTTAACTTCCAGATAACCTGGTACACAATCACTCTAAACTGGTCACGTCCAGATTAAGTGATTGTGTTGCAAAGTACACTCACCATTGACATAGAGGTGTCTTCAGCACTCATCTAGCAATAGTTGGGACTTAGAAGTGGTATCAGAGAAGGCAAGTTGAATTGATTCAGTTCTATAACCTAGGTCTGCTTCGATGGCTACTGAAGGTGAGAATGGTTCTGGTCCAAATGAATCTAATCCTAATGTTACAACTCCTTTAAATACTAACCCTCCTCCTCCTCCTCCTCCTCCTACTCTTGGAGCGAGCCACGTCCATGTACATTACTCCAACACTCCTGTTCCTAAATTTGATGGAAACCAGGATACCTTTGGTACATGGAAAGTTAGAATGCTCTTGGATTTTGGTGGGATAGAGAGGTATATGTTGAAAATCCTCAAGGATGGACCATATATACCCATGTCCAGTGGTGTTAGTCCTCTTCTTGTCCCAACTGGGAAAAATCTAAAGAACATTGGACTGATGAGGATCGCAGACTGGTTGACCTTGATACCAGATTGAAAAACATGATCCTCGCAGCAGTTCCAGAGGAATTAATTCCTACCCTCATGTTGTTTCCCAGTTCTATGTGGGAAGAATTGGTTCTCCAGTTTAAAGGAGGAGAAGACACTCTTTCTACCAGAAAAGTTGCTTTAAATAAGAATTATGAAACCTTCTTTGCTCTTCTCAATAAAAGCCTGACCAACACCTATACCAGGTTTACCAGCCTCATTAATTAGTTGAGGGGCTTGGGTATAGAGATGGATAAGGACATTCTTCTTGAAAAATTTTGTGATATTTTACCATCCAAATGGGCACACATGGTTCTTGTCCTAAGACAAGGAAATACCTTGCACAGTCACACTCTTGCATCTCTCTTTGGAGCCTTCAGATTCACTGAAGATAATAATGCTGCAAGGCTGGTGGCTGAGCAAGATGCTTTAAACCATGCACAGAATTCCAAGGTCGCCAGCTTAACTGTGCAACCTTGTGCTGCTTTAATATCTGCTGAGAATGTCCAGTCACATGATTGCTAAATAGCTTTTTGAATTCTGGCCTGACTACTGATCTCAGTGATGGTTGTGATGAGACTGACGATGATGATCTGGTCGCCATGATTGCTAAAACCTTTAACAGGTTCAAGCATAAATCTAATCAATTTGATGGGTACAAATATGCTTCCAGTTCCAACTCTCTGGATAAGGCCAATCTTACCTGCTACAAGTGTGGTAAGAAAGGTCATTTCATGAAGGAATGCAGATCTAGTCAGATGAATAACCAAACTGGTCCTTTTGTTCCTAATCATGTTAAATTTGATGATTACAAGGCTAAATACAAGAAGCTCAAGGCTCAGATTGCCCTCATGTCACTTGAACAAGAAAAAGAAAAAGAAAAGAATAAGTGCATGATGGCTCAAACTGAAGGAAAGTGAGAACTCTCTGATGACTCATCTGATGATGATGAAGAGATTAGAGATGTTTGTTTTATGGCTCTGGAAAATAAGCAACCGATGTTGAAAGATGATGTCATTTCTAGAAGATGGATGAACATCATATTGAAAAAGGTAAAGGATTATGATGATGAATTGGACACTGAATCAAAACTTGACATTGCTGAATCATTAAATGATGATCTGTTATTTGTTGAAACTTTGAGAACTGATTGTGAAAGATACATGGAAACTGTTTTAACCGAGTTTAAAAACATAAAAAATCAAGTTAATGATTTACAAAGTGTTCAGTTGGCCCTCAAAGAATCTGATTAAAAAATTGAGGCACTGGAGAGAGATAACCAAAAATTGAAATTTGATCTGGAAAAGGAACATATGGTTATCAAGTCATTGGTACAAGCATCTAGTAAAAATTATGTCGCTTTTTCAAAAACCATTGATGCTCAAAAAACTGCCTGGAAATCTGGTGATCTCCAGATGACAGCTTTTTACCCTCAATCCACCAGATGCCTGAATAAGTTAGAATTGAGACTTCTTATGACTCTTCCACACCTGATAAATTAGAATCTGTTAAGACCACCCTTGTTGAGGTTCAAACTGGAGCCAAAAAGGCTAAAGCTCCAGTTAAGAAGGAAGCTGGTGATATTCCTCTACCTCAAAAGTCTAAAGAGCCCAAGACTCAAAAGACTAAAACCCCCGCTGAGCCCAAGTCCATAGGCCAGCAGCCTGATGAAAAGAACTTTTTGTTGAAACTGGAGAGTCAACTCCAAAATTTGTCAAGGCAGGTACAAAGTTGTACTGCCAGAATTAAAAATTTGAAAGGAGTCTCGACTTCTTCAGTTGAAAAACAAATTGTTAAAACATCGCCTCAGAAACCAAAAGCTAAACAATCTGCTCAGAAAGCAGCAAAATCTGGCAAGAAAAAGGAGGTCAATGTTCCCATCAAACCAATTGTTTTTACTTCTGAAGCTGGAAATAATCCTCCAGATTCTTCCTCCAGTTCCACCCCGAGTCAAACTCCTGAGATGTCTCAGAAGGAGTCCAGTGGACCCATCAAGAAAAGATGGGTTCACAAAAATAACTAATCATTTGCTTGGGTGTGCAGGGCGATCGAAAGAAGAATATTTGGTATCTGGACAGCGCTGCTGGCCGGACAATGACCGGATGTAAGCCCCTGCTGGAAGAGTTCACTGTCCAAGATGGACCGGCAGTGACATTTGGTAATGATGGAAGTGGAAAAACTGAAGCGTATGGTGTTGTTGACAATGGGCAGGTCCAGTTCACAAAAGTTGCATTTGTTAATGGTTTGAAATATAACCTGATAAGTGTCAGTCAACTTTGTGATGATGGATATAAGGTTCTGTTCGATATTGCTCAAGGCACCATTTTTAACAAGGATTGGAAGGTAGTGATGATTGCACCAAGAAAAGGGAATGTGTACATCATGGACATGGAACCAGCTTCAAAAGAGCATTCTTTCTATGCCAAGGCAGATGAGGACACCAATTAGCTGTGGCATAAAAGGTTATCCCACCTTAATTTCAAAAAAATCAATAAGTTGTCAAGAAAACAACTGGTGGATGGGATACCTTTAATTTCCTTTAAAAAGGAGAAGCCATGTCCAGGGTGTGAGATGGACAAGAAGAAAAGAGCCAGTTTGAAGACCAGGCAAAACTTTAGTATCACTGAACCTCTTCACATGCTTCATATGGATCTCTTTGGTCCATTGAATATTCTAACTAAAGTTGGTAAAAGATACACTTTAGTTGTTGTTGATGAATACACCAGGTATTGTTAGGTGGTATTTATCAGATCAAAAGTGATGCACCTGGTGAAATTATCACTCTCATCAAGAAAATTGAGCTCAAGTATACCAAGAAAGTTTGTCAGTTGCGAAGTGATAATGGTACTGAATTCATCAACAAAGAATTGGAATCTTTTTGCACTGACACTAGCATTTCTCAGAACTTCTCGTCAGCTCGTTCTCCAGAGCAAAATGGTATGGTTGAAAGAAAGAATCGCACATTAATTGAAGCTTCCAGAAGTATGTTATCTGAATCAGGTCTTCCCACCTGTTTTTGGGCTGAAGCTGTGGCAACTACTTGCCAACCTCAAAATCGGTCTGGTTATGTCAAAAGACATAGGAAGACTGCCTATGAAGTCCTCAGGAATCGTAAACCAAATATTGGATATTTTCATGTATTTGGTTGTCAAGTTCTTATCTTAAACGATTCTAGTCAGTTGGGAAAGTTTTATGCAAAAGCTGATGAGGGTGTTTTCGTGGGGTATTCAGATATAAGAAAAGCCTATAGAGTTTATAATTATAGACTCCAAAAGGTACATGAGACAGTTCATGTCACATTCGATGAATCTAATGAAGCAATCAATAAAAGACCAAGCCTTGATTTATCTCCAGTTGTCCCAGTCGATTTTGGTGTAATTGATCAAGTTCATCAATCAGTCAATACACCAAGAGATGTTTCTAGTCACCAGGACTTGGAACCAGTTATACAAAAAAAAAGCTCTAGTGACACTTCATTCTATCCTTCCATCTGTTAGAGATTCAAAAATAGTGCTTTGTTGTATTTTAGTTTATGAACTTTAATGTAACATTTATAAGGTTGAGGGGGAGCTTTTGTAAGTTTTCATGTAATATATAAACCCCTCAATCCTTATTACTTGAAATTTTGGAAGAAACACTTAACAATTTTCCCTGATTGAATCAAATCACTTTCTCTCACACACATACCTTTCTCTCTCAAGAACACACACTTACACACACTAACCACCATTGTTGAACACCTAACTTCCGTATCTAAACACGAATATTTCAGTAATTATCACCATCAGTTTTAATCTACCTCATAAACTGGTGATTGGATCAGATGTATGTGCCACGACAACATCAGAACCAGTTCAAACCTCTCCAGTTCTTCAAGACATGCCTTTGTTTGAAGATAATCGTGTTAACACCCCAGTTGACACTGATGATGAAGTTGAAGTAGTTTGGGCTGATCCTTCTCCAGTTGCTACAACTGTTGAAGATCGCCAGGTGACTTGCACTTATGTTGTAGTTTATCAACCTAGTCAATACACTAAATGGACGGCTGCTCATCCTATTGAGCAAATTATTGGCAATCCAGAAAGTGGGGTTCAGACTAGAAGAGCCACAAGTGAACAATGCTTGAACGTCACCTTCCTATCACTGATTGAACCGAAGAAGATTGACGAGGCTATAGCAGATCCAAGTTGGGTTGAGGCTATGCAAGAAGAACTCAACCAGTTCGAAAGGAATAATGTTTGGGAACTTGTTCCTTGTCCTACAGGGTTAAAGAAAGAACCCATTGCAACGAGGTGGGTCTACCGAAACAAGATGGATGAAGATGGCAACGTTATTAGAAACAACGCTAGATTGGTTGCCAAGGGTTATTGTCAAACGGAAGGTGTGGATTTTGATGAAACTTTTGCTCCAGTGCAAGACTTTTGTAACAACACGATTTTATCACTCGAATTCACATCAACAATGGCGTTTGGTTAGTGTGTGTGTTCTTGGTGTGTTTGTGTGTGTTGAGAGAGAATTGGGATCAAGTGTGTTGATTCAGGTGTAATGATCAGGTTATGTCAAAAGTTATGCCAAGTGTTGTTGATTTCTAAGGGATTGAGGGCTATTTATAGTCTAAAATAATCAACTATGCTAATTATCACAATTAGCCCCTCTACCTTAGAAATCATCAACTCATGACTTAACAACAAGTAAGTCCATAACTTAAATTACAATGTATCACTATTTTTGGATTTCTAACATTCTCCCCCTTAGTGATATATTGTAAGGTTTGAAGTACGTGTTGTTTTGTCTTGTAGGAATGAATTTGATGAGCCCGGTGGTGAAGACAATTGGTGTGTTGAAACAAGTCTTCAAAGCTTTCTCATTGATTCAGTCTTGGTCTTGGACTTCTTGAAGTTAAATCATTTGTTGATTCTCAATGTTCTTTTTGAACAAAGAATGATGAGTGTGTGTATTAAATCTTCGAGGATTGTTGAATCAATGATCAGAGTTGTCTTTTGAAATGCGGAAAGTATGAATTTGTCTTGAATTCTTCAATCTTCGAATCTTGAAGTCTTTTCTTTGAAGTCTTGGAATGAATTTTCAGAAATATGTACTCTCCCCCTTGATGTGTGCAATATAGCTTTTGGTAAAGTGTTGTTGTATGACTTGAAGATCTTTAATTTGATGAAGACTCTTTTTGAAGCATTTCTTCTTTTGTCTTGAGTCTTCAGCCTTTTGTCCTTTGAAGCTTTGATCTTTGTCACATCGTCTTAAACACTTTTGATAGTAAACATTTCAATAAGGTTTTGGAAATTCTTTTATGAAAGTAATCATGGTCCTCCTCATTTCATGAGTAATCACAGTCTTTTATTGGAGCATTTTTGAACTTTTTGTAACATTTTGAGTGAGCATCCTTTCATTATTGATCTTGATCTTCTTATCCTTAAAATCATTCTAATTTCTTCCCCAATCAAATCAAAAATCAATCATACTATTTTCTCCCCCTCATAATGACAATGTTGGGAACCAATGTCATTATGCAAACATTAATTTAACAGTATGTCAAAAGAAATCAAAAGAACCATAGCTCAATGTTGGTTACACAAAGATATATGAACTAACAACTTATCAACCCAAACCATTAATCCAACCCAAATAACCCTATGGGTGACTAAAATGTAAGGTTGAAGTTGTTATTATAAGCAGTTTATTATGGTGTTGGTGTTTTCTGTGTTGGGGTGATGAGAAAAGATACTGGATAAGAATGATCCGTTTTCATTCAAAAATCGAAAGGATTAATGAAATGACCGAAAGAAATGTATACCATTTATCGGATTTCCTATGTATCATCGAGAAATGCACAAAGCAAACCTCTAACATAGTTTGGTCTTTTGGCTTTCCAACCTCAAGATTGCTTTCAAAGAATGTAAACCATGGTCAGTGTCACCTAAGCGTTCGATAACCATGTTCTACTATCCTTAAAGACTTTTAGGAAAAAATCCAAGGTCACAATAGACTTCTTGTTAACTCAATAATTACACAAATGCAATTATGATACCTACGTTCAAAGCGGGAAATGATGTTAGCAATGGTAGGATTTCCATTTGATCATCGTGAAATATCAATTAAGATATTACTACAAATGTTCCGGCTATATCACAAAGATAAGCATGTATATCACAAAGATATGACGCAAATGTGTCCTAAAGAATGAAAAATGATCAAATCAATGATCAATCAAGATAGCTCTAGACACGAAGTGATCAAATGAAGTCAGGGACTGGAGCAGAGTGTCACCCATTTTCAATATTAACGTCTTCCAAATGAAGAGTCAATAGAAATGAGAAAATCTCCGTGAGAAATAAAACAAGTATTTGCTAAGAAACACTTGAGTGGTTAGGTAAAGATGTGCATCGCTTCATTGGGTCCATGAAGGCTTCTTCAATAACGAGATATCAACAAATGACATCCGATAGAAATGTGTTTTACCCAGCGATTTGAGAATTTTAGTGAAGGGTATCAATTCTTTTAACCCATTTCTCACAACATTATCACCATAACCTCTCACTTTTTGACTGTAATCCCTCCAACTTAGTTGCACGAATTCATCATCACTCAAAAATGCCCTCACTATCTAATGAAAGAAGTGAATTCTCCGGGGTTAGAACTCATCGGCGATGATGAAATTCATGAAGTAGAATTTTGAGAGAAACCTAGTCGCTCATGTGCAAACTAAACACCGAACTTCCTTTGAAGCAAATGTTTTGAAAAAAAATCATCAAATGTGAAAAAAAATGTTTAAACAACACATTTGAAGTTTGAAAGAGATTTAAAATCACAAACTCCCCCTTAATCTTATGCAAAGATAGATCAAAAAGATTTTCATAGAAAATGTGGAGCAAAAATGATTTGTGTGAAATCAAAACAGGTTTTATGAAAAGTGAACTCAATCAATTGTTCAAGATGAGACAACTCAGGAGTACACAAAGGCGTTCAATCCTTTGCTTCTCATATCAACAATTGAGAGTTTTGAAACATGTGCAACAAAATTGCAATTAACATCTTGTATGACAGATATACATTCATATAAGACAATTTGGAAGTACACAAAGGCGTTCAATTCGGCGTTATCTTATATCAATTTATATGTATAACAACATGAATTAATTCCAACTTTGAAACATAAATAATTTTTCTTTTTAAAACCGGGTTGCATACAGAGTATATGCAAGCCATTATGAAATAAATATTACAAATAAGCACGGGTTATACACTGAGTGTGCATAAGCCATTGTGAAATAAATAGTTCAATGATGAACGGGTTGCATACAGAATATATGCAAGCCACTGTGAAATTAAATAATAGAAAAAAAATTTTAAGAAAATCTTTTTGTTATTTTTCAAAATTTTATATTTTTGTATTTAATTTTTGTTTTTCAAATTTTTTATAATTTTTGAAAAATGAATCAAGAATTCCTTCCATGATAAAGTGAATCAAGGATCAAGATTTAGCATACCAAGTTTAGAGATTAAGAAATTAAACCTCTTTTCGTCCAGTGGTTTTGTGAACAAATCAGCGAGTTGGTAGTCAGTTCCCACGAAGTAGAGTTCGATGTCACCTTTCTCAACATGATCTTTGAGAAAATGATATCTCACATCAATGTACTTTGAGCGTGAGTGATTGACTGAGTTGACAGCGATTGCAATGGCACTTTGTGAATCACAATAGATAGGGATACGATCATATTTCA
The DNA here is from genome assembly GCF_010389155.1 of Erigeron canadensis. Taxonomy (NCBI): domain Eukaryota; kingdom Viridiplantae; phylum Streptophyta; class Magnoliopsida; order Asterales; family Asteraceae; genus Erigeron; species Erigeron canadensis. The sequence goes on from NC_057763.1 coordinate 9,478,875, forward strand.
GACCATAATCGGTAAGCTGTGTCTTCATCCATAACACTTGAGCACAGCAACTAGCAGCAGCCACATATTCAGCCTCCGCTGTTGATAGTGATACACAATTTTGCTTCTTGGATGACCAACTTACAATCTTATCCCCTAAGAATTGTAAAGTACCAGATGTGCTCTTGCGATCAAGCTTACATCCTGCATGATCTGCATCTGAATAGGCAGTTAAATTGATCCAGTATCCCTTGGATACCAGAGACCAAGATTGGGTATACCCTTCAGATAACGAAAAATTCGTTTCACAGCTTGGTAATGTAAATCAGTCGGAGCGGCTTGATATCTAGCACACATACATGTTGCAAACATTATATCTGGGCGAGATGCTGTAAGATACAACAACGAACCAATCATGCTTCTATACCTCTTTTGGTCAAATGGTTTCCCATTTTTATCAACATTAATGTTTGTACGAGCAGCTATTGGGGTTGAAATTGAAGAACATGTAGTCATATCAAACTTTTTCAACATATCTTTTATGTACTTACCTTGTGATATAAAAATACCAGTTGGTAATTGTTTGATTTGTAGACCCAAAAAGTAATTCATTTCCCCAATCATGCTCATTTCAAAATGATTGACCATTAGAAATGAAAAGTTTCGACAAAAAGTTTGACTGGTTGACCCAAAAATAATGTCATCAACATATATTTGGACAAGTAAAACATGCTTACCTTGCTTACGAATAAACAGGGTAGGGTCAATAGTGCCTTTGGTAAAGCCTCCTTTGAGTAAGAAAGTAGATAAGGAATCATACCATGTTCGGGGTGCCTGCTTCAACCCATAAAGAGCCTTGTCTAACCTGTAGACATGGTTTGGCTTCTTAGGATCAACAAAACCTTCAGGTTGCTCCACGTAAACTTCTTCTTTGAGTTCTCCATTCAAGAATGTTGTCTTCACATCCATTTGAACCATAGTGAAGTTTCTGAATGCGGCATAAGCTAAGAATATACGAATGGCCTCCATTCTTGCAACAGGAGCGAAAGTTTCGTCAAAATCCACACCAGGTTGTTGGCAGTAACCTTTTGCAACCAATCTAGCTTTGTTCCTTACTACAACTCCATTTTCATCCTTCTTGTTCTTGAAAATCCACTTGGTGCGAATTGGTTCTTCTTTCCTTGGATTTGGAACCAATCTCCATACCTTCAGTCTCTCAAACTGAGCTAATTCATCTTGCATTGCTCTAACCCACTCTGGATCACAAAGAGCTTCAGAGACTATTTTGGGTTCGATGTTACTCAGTGAAAGTGCAACAAGACACTCATTGACTGTAGTACGGGTATAAACACCAGCTTGTGGATCTCCGATGATCTGTTCTGTAGGATGATCTTTGCGCATACGTGACCACTTGTTGTCATGAAGAAGAGGATCTTGTTGATGAATGTCAACATTATCATCATTAAATCCAGAGTTCTGTTGAGAAGTGGAATCACAGCTCGGAAGAACTCTTTCCTCAAAATTTGGATGATCAAAGTCCAGTGGTACATACACATTTGGAGTATTTGATGGATTTGTTGTTTGGGTGATTTGAGAAGGTTGTTCTTGAACATTCTTTTGAGAATAATTATCACTTGGAGATGACTCTTGTTGCTCTGAAGAATTTGAAGATGATTCACGATTGTTGTCAGGAACTGGTTCATTTGTTTGAATAGGATCATTGTTCGGAATTGGTTCAGTGATGACTTGAGGTTCCTTTTCTTGAATCGATTTTGAATTGTAGAATTCTTCGAAAAGAATATCTAGCTCTTCACTTGTTGGAGTTGGATATTTCTTGAACTTTGAAGCTAAGATAGACGTCTTTGAGGAAGCACTTGAAGTACTTGGATCACTTATTGTTGGTAGCAAACTTTCTTGTTCAAATATCATGCCAGACATCTCGTCAAACCAAACATTCATGGTTTCTTAAATTGTGTTTGTTCGACGATTAAAGATGCGATATGCAATCGATGTCTTTGAGTAACCAACAAAGTAACCTTCGTCGCCTTTTCTTTCAAACTTTCCAACATTTTCCCGATCATTCAAGGTATAACAGACACACCCAAAAATATGGAAGTAATTGATGTTGGGTTTGTGTTTGTTAATAACCTCATAAGGAGTCTTCTTATGACGCGAATTGATGATGGACCGATTTTGAGTGTGACAGGCAGTGTCAACAGCTTCAGCCCACATATTTGATGGTAACTTGGAATAAGCAAGCATTGTCCTTGCTGCTTCCACCAGCGTACGGTTTCTCCTTTCAACGACACCATTTTGTTGCGGGGTACGGACAGCAGAGAATTGGTGAGTAATGCCTTTTGATTTGCAAAATTCATAGAAGATGGCGTTTTTGAACTCAGTACCATTATCCGAACGGATATAACGGACTGGAAGTTGAAGATTCACTTCAGTGGAAGTGATGAAATCTATCAAAATTTGAGTTGTTTCATCTTTTGAAGCAAGAAAATTGACCCAAGTGTATCTTGAATAATCATCAACGATAACCAGAATATATCTCTTCCCGTTTCTGCTTTGTACTTTCATATGCCCACAAAGATCCATGTGAAGCAAATGAAGAGGTGGCAAAGTGTGTGGAATTTTCTTTAGTTTATGAGAAGTTCTTTTGATCTTACCAACTGCACAAGAAGGACAGACATGCTCACTCTCATACTTGTAGTCAGGCAAGCCTTCAACAAGTTATTTGTTGACTAAAGTGTTGATGGTTTGATTATTCAAGTGAGAAAGTCTTCTATGCCACAACCAAGAATTTTTCGAAGTAGCTTTTGAAACAAGACAGATATTATCAGTTGGTTGGTTATCATCAAGATTAACTGTGAAAAGATTATCTTCACGATCTCCGCATAGGATATCAATTCCATCTAGAGTTTGGACTTTGCACAGAGATTGTCGAAAAAGAACTTGAAGGTTGTTGTCACAGAACTGTCCAACACTGAACAAGTTATGACTCAGACCTTCAACATAATGGACATTCTTAATGACAATTCCGTTTCTTTCAATATCTCCATAACCTAGAATTGGAGCGAAATTGTTGTTTCCGAAACGAACAGTTCCCATGAACCTTTCTACAAAATTCTTGAGCAATGATTTATTGCCAGTCATATGTTTTGATCACCCGAAATCGAGTATCCATACACAGATGGTTATTTCCTGCAATCAAAAATTTTAACCGACTTTAGGTACCCACTTAAAGACAGGTCCTTTGTGGTTGGTTAACACAAGCAGGGGTATAACTTAGGATATGCATACAAACATGCTTTAGAATCAATATGAGCATTAATAAGCACACCATCAATAAGCACATTCGTATAAAAGGTACGCACATTCACATTTGAATTAAAAGTAACATGTTTAACAACATTCAAACAAGCATGACCATTATCATTGTTTACAGCCCCACAAGGCATAGCCTTGGATTTATTAACATTGTTCACTAAAGATGAATTGTTTAAATCAACAGAAACTCTTTTCTTTCTGTTACCAACACTCTTTCTCCTCCTCCTCTTCTTCTTTTCCTCAACAGACAATCGCTTAAAATTGATCTTAGGTTCTAATGATTTAGGAACCCATTTGGTCTTTCCACCTGTTGAATTGACACTAAGGAGATTGGAACGAGGGGTTTTAAACTTATTCATCTATTTTATCTCTTTTGGGGTTGAGGAAACTTCTTGCTTCTTAGGTTTGGCAATTGAAAACCATCCATATCTATCCCTATATCTAGTTACACCATTTGAAGTATCCCTAGTTAGCAAAACGGAGCTAGACTTAGGCACTTTAGAAATTGAACTAGATTGAGAGTTAGACAAAGAAGCATTTGGATTGTCATTTGAACGTTTCACTCTGTGATACCTTGGTTTTGGTGAGGTCTCAGCTTGTTTCTTTTTAACATGTTTGTCAGGTTTTGGAGGGTTAGGACTCTTTTGTTCAGTCTTGACAGAAGGGGTAGAACTCTTTTGTTCAGCCTTGACGAGTTTGGGTTTCACTCGTTCTTGGAAGTAATATGATGTTGGAGCTTTGGACACTGATTTTGGTTTTTGAGATTCTCCTTTTATTTCTTTTTGAAAATTTATGATTTTGATAGATTCAATATTTTTCTTAGTTTCTGAGTCAAAAACATATTCTCCCTCCATGAATTTATCAAAATTATTTTTGGTGAATTCATTCGAAAATGTTGAAATATCAGGAATCTTGTTGTCCAACATCATACCACGGGTAGTCTCAGGAATAAGGTCGACTTGGACTGAAACATCCTTGGTTTCACAAGAAAATTGAGTAGAAGTGTCAACACCTATACTAGCACAAAGCTTAGGGTGAACAACTAGCTCATCAAGATTTTCGCATGTGAAAAATTTATAAAAGTACCATATCAAAACTAAGTTATGCGCAAGATCTTCATCAGATAAATCAGATTGCACATAATTTGCAGCTAAAGAAGTAGCAGTAGTTTGACAAGTACATGCAAAACAGTCAGTCACGGTCTGGGTGGATGAACTTGTAGATGAATCACAAGTAGTCTGAGTGAAGTGGTCTACTAAGAGACTGAAATCAGTTTGGGTAGAAACATTCACACAAACTTTCTTGATATCATCAACAACTGATTCATTCTTCGAATTCGGACTTTGAGACTGTAGATTATGAATGAGTTTTTGTTGAGATTCCACTGTTTGTTGTAAACCTTCTATTTGTTTTTCCAAAAATGTGGATGGAATATACAATTTAGTTGGTTTTGGTGGAGAAATAACAGATTCTTGGTTTTGAAAATTAGACACAATCTCTTCTAATTCAAAAATTGTTGATTTTTTTGTTTCATAAGAAGTATTGATAGCATCATAATTAACCAAAAATTTATTCTTTTGAATCTTCTCAACTTCATCAGTCTCAAATTCGTCATCCAAAGGACGAATGAATTGTTGTACCATACCAAGTCTTAAAAAATTTTCATCATACAAAGGTATAATTTCTTCTTTTGCTTTTTGCAATGGAGTGATATTCTCAAAACCCAACCCAAGAAGATGTTCCGATCTATCAATCTTTGATTTATTGAAATAGGCAGTGAAATCCAAAAGAGGATTTTGTTCAACTTTTCTTGATAGAAAAGTATATTCTTTTTATGTTCCTCAATTTGTCTTTCAAGGTTTTCAATCTCAATGCCTTTTAAAAAACAATTATGATTTAAATCAGAAACTTTTCTTTCGAGTTCAATTGTTTTTGGTGTAGCTTCTTGAAACTTCTTATTTAGAATATCAACATCCATTTGTCTTGCATTTGCCCGAAGCCATTCATTGGTTTTTTGAACTTCAAGATCTTGATTGACATTTTCAAGATCAAGAACGGTATTTTCTAAATTATGGCACTTTTCCAATAACTTAAAATCAGGAGACGCATTCATCTCACATTCTTTAACCAACATTTGTTCTTTGTAATTTTGAAATTCTTGTTTCATAGCATCATACTCAAAAAGTAGTTTAGAATTTTCTTCAAGAAGTTTGTGTACTCCCTTTTGAAGATAAAATGCTATTTTTCAATTTCTTGTTTTTGTTGGCTAAAGAAGTGTAATGATTTGTCAATTTGATAAGGCAATTCTACAAGACTCTTTATCCTTAATTGATGAAAAAGTAGAGTCAAGATTTACCTCATCATCGGGATATTCCTCAATGTTGTCAGCCTCCAACTTTGTCTTTGCTCAATGTTGCCATGAACATACATTTGCAGACAGATCTTCATCTTCATCATCAGTCAGTAAAAGCCACTTGTCATCTTCAGCAATCAAGGCTTGACCGCTTCAACTTGCTTTGCCAAGAGCATCTTCTGCTTGTAGTATTCATAATTCTTCTTGCGAGGCAGCTTGCAATCCACAGCAAAATGACTAGGAACTCCACAGTTGTAACACTTTTTGTCAGATGTTTTTCCTTTTTCCATGATTTGTTTCTCAGTTTCTGCTTTCTTATCTCCTTTCTTGGAACCACTTGTTTCACCTTGTTTAAAACTCTTGTGACGATATTGTTCCTTCTTTGGAAATGCACTTGTTGATGAAGTACGAAGATTGTTGTTAGTTGGCCTCGCTTTGAAATACTTTTTCTTGAAATGCTTAGTCACAGCGGCAAGAGCTTGGTAGAATTCATCAGGAACGCCATCTCTTGAGCCAAAAAATCTTCTCCCTCCTCATCAGACGAAGAAACAACAGTCATTTGTCTTTTAAGAGCCTCAGAAACCTTTCTTTCAACAACCAATGCCAAAGGATCAGTAGATACAACTTCTGGCACTTTGTTGCATGAATATTTGCTTAGAACTTGATGCTCATTCAACTTGAAAGATTCATAAAGAGTATGAATGGTGAATTTGGTCAGATCTTGATGTTGCTTGATTTGAGTTCCATAATCTTCCACTCGGGACCAAGTGCTTTGATAAATTTGATGTTCAGCTCAATCTCATCTTTCTTGACCTTGTTCTTTCTCAGTTCATTTATCACATTGCAAAATCTGTAGTACACGGACTCAAGAGATTCATTTGGTGATTTCTGAAAATTGTCAAACTCAGTTAAGACATTTGTCAGTCGAATTGTTGAGGTTACATCAGCACCTTCCATTTGTCTAGCAACTTCATCCTAAATCTCCTTTGCTATGTCATAAGAATCAACTGAGCCATAAATCTCATCAGGAAGTGCTTGATACAAGCATGACCTAGCTCTGTTGTCAGCAGCAGTACAATCTCTTTGTTCGGCATTCAAAAGATCAGGAGTCAAAATAGCTCCAGTAGTAGGATGACGATGCATAGCAAGTCCATTCATGATTGAATCCTTAAGCATGTGACCATTATTCTGACGTTCCGCATAATCCATGAACCTTTTCTTCCAAAGTCCATGGTTACCACGATAAAGAATGGAGGTCTTGTATCAGTACCCAGAGCCAACGCTTCACGAGTAGCCATTAGAAATTGATTTGAGAATTGAATTGATTTTTGAAGGAATGAAACGATCTAAATTGGAATGAAATGAAACGATCTAAATTGAAATGAAATGAAACAGTCTAAATTGAAATCGTTTTAAGAAAGTGAAATGAAACGATTTAGTGGAAGTGAAAATGAAACAATCTAAATTGGAATGATCTTGAATTTTGAAAGATTTGGACAGAGTTTTGGTATGAAATGGAATGAATGAATTGAGCAGAACCAATCACGAAAATCAGTTACCCAAGAATATTATGATTCCAAACATAACTCTTCACGAATTACTCAAACCAGAGAATGTTTAAGTAAAACTTGAAACGATCTAAAAGAGATCGTTCTGGTTTCACAAAAAACTGAAACGATCTAAAAGAGATCATTTGGTTTCTTATCAAGATTTCTCAACAACTTGATTATTTTCAAGAAATTGAATTGACCAAAACCAATCCAAGGATCAGTTAGCCACAATCAACTCTTCACACCACAACCATACTTGTCAAAACGATCTAAATTGTATCGTTTACAAGCCACAACACTGAAATGTAAGTATCAAGGAAAGAAAAACTGAAACGATCTAAATAAGATCGTTTTAGCTTTACAGTGTCGTCCTCTGTTGGAATTTGGGATGCCCAAGACACATATAAATTGACGTGGCTAGTATGTGATGATCCAAGTCAGGTCATACCCAATAACAAGTTAGACAAACACTTATGATATGTATTTATATGATATGATCTTTAATAAATATCAATACTTGAAGCATTTAGGAAATGGGTTTCTAAATAAATGCACTTGAGAAATATAAGTAAATTATATGGATAATTTATTTGAGAAATATGTGATGTGTTTATTTGGCAAAATAAACACTTATGTGTGTTATGTATAATACATAATATGTTACATAAGGTATAACATGTTATAATACATTATATATATTGTATAAAGGAAAATGCAAGTGGATTTTGAGTTGGTGAGACCCATGTGGTCTCACCTTGTGGCCAGCCACCCCCCCAAAAATGCACATGCATTGCTTGTTTTACATAACCCACTAGCTACATTGTAACACACAATTGTTACATGCATTTGCTATAGTGTTCTCTCAACTCTTAAGTGCAAAAACTCTCTCTTTTCTTCTCTTGATTTTGGCACAAACAGGCAAAAGGAGAAAGTTTTTTTAAGTCTAAATCCTAGCATATTTGGGTGTTTGTTGGAGACTTGGGGTATGCAAGCTTGAGGTACTTCTATCTTGAAGACTTGGCCTTTCTAACATCATCTTCTTCATATCAACCTTCTCATAAGCTAGGAAGAAGGTAGTCTTCTAAACACCCTATGGTTGTTATTTTGATTGTATACATTCATATACATGGATCCTTATTGTTGGGGTTTTCTTTATATGTTAAAATTTGATTTTAACTACATATAACATAATGAAGGTTCATTTCTTCCGCTGTGTTTTTCATTTTATAAGGAAATATGACTTTGATAAAACCCAAAAGACCCAACAATGGCATCTAGAGCCGTTATATGGATGTATGCATCAAAAGTTGATTTTTGTTTGTGTATTATAGTGTCACAACTTAGCCAAAAGACCTTGTGATTGTTTGTGATATGTGGATGTGTTTGTATTTTATATTAATTATTCAATGGTTGTAATAGTTAAATAGGATTTTCTTCATTCATTTGGTTATGTAATTTTATTTATTTCATTTGGAATGTAATAAGTAGACTAGTTGCATTTTTTCTTGTAAATGTAATCTCCAAGAAGGCTTTAAGAGTTTAGGGGCTTTTTTGGAGGCCAAAAGGAAGAGTGAAAAAGACATTCAAATCACAAAAAAAAACATCACCAAAGATTACTTGAAGTCATTTGGATGCAAAATCAAGTGGGAGTTCATTGACATAATTTTGTGT